>NC_134493.1:41327125-41457125 GCF_040206685.1 Ascaphus truei
TCCAACACAGTTTCTGATTTCACCCTCCCATCTTCCTTTTAGTCAACGTCTTGGTCTTTTGATAGACCTTGGGATCCAGTGGGGTGCCATCTTCCTCCAGTGGCGGTCATTTCGGCTTGCGATATGTCCGGCTCACCACAATTTGACATTTGTTCACCCTTTTTCCAGTCTTTGGATTATACCCAGCACGCAACTCTCCATACTGCTTTGAGTTGACTGTAGCTACTAAATTACAGTCACATTTAGGGTTCAAGTTGCACATCCGCACATGAGCACGAGCAGAATACACTGGTCAAACTTCTCTTAAGGCCCAGTGGGAGGTTCCCTTGCAAGATTGTCTTGTTTCTTCCAAATATGCACCATTGAGGGCTGGACAAAAACATTTTAAAAAAACCTGGCAGCCAGAAGTTTTTTGAGCAGAGGTTGGGTTTTGTTGATCGAGGAAAGTAGGGTGTTGCAGACAGGTGGGAGAGGGAACAAGGGTGGGATGAGGTTTAGTGGGTTTGTTGAGCAAAGGGGGGGGGAGAGGGAGTTTCTCAGGAGCCAAGACCGTGACAGAGAAACTCTGGTTCTTGCCTGTCAGCTGCTGCACACGGTCACTCGGATATGCCAGACACTCTCCACTCAACTCCCTTCCTTCCTTCCCAACTCCGCCTGCCGCAGACAGAAGCGCGGTCGGAAGAGAGGGGAACAAGTTTGACAGCTTTGTGAGAGAACCCCACAAAAGCACAGTGGCATATGCAGCTCAGCTTTTGGCACCAGAGCCAACATTTTAAGTGCCATTTGATTTAAATTCGAAAGATTCCTATAGTACTTGCTGGTCAAGGTACAGTTTTCGCCTTCTAGTTCTATTCCATTTGACCTTTGTTGAGTTGACGCATTTGTTGAAGATCACTTTGGTCTTGCTGCGACTCATATGGAGGCCCCACCCGCTTACTTGCTTTTTGTGAGTTCTCCGATTTGTTACTGGTGGTCTTGTTGACTTTTGGCAAAAACAATGCCTTCAAATTGTTTGCAACAAGTATACAAAGTTTATTTTGAGACACACAAAGCTTCGAGTCGGCAAGCAATTGGACCCGTTACATGCATCTTCATACAAAAAATAAATAAAGTATGCAAAGTGTATCAAAATCAAAAATCGGCAAAGATTTAATCCAAGTTTGAATTCAGAGTGTGACAACATGCTGAGTGAACAAAACCCATGGGAAGTGATTGATATAACTTCTTAAATTCAAACAGCAGTGAGACTCCAGAACGTGAGACACCTGGAAATTTCAGCAGAAAGGGAGACCAAACGCAGGTATCCACCGCAGGCCAGTCATTACAGGCACTGCCCGCCTCACCGGACCAAAACGGAGGCATTTAACAGCTTAGGAAAGGGTTTATTTTTAGAAGCAAACCGGTCTAAGCATTTCATCAGCTATAGCTGAATAAGTGTGAGTGTTTGCAGAACACGGCCATGTGAAGTATAAGTGGACACCTAAAATCTGATCACATTACCTTCAGGGTAACGCAAACAAGACTAGCTATCACCCTGCTCCCCAACTAACGCTAAACAATCAGACTATAGATTTTTTTTAAATGGTATTTTTATTTTTTAAAGGTGTCAACCACAGAGCTGTAACGTGTATATAAACAAAGCTAAGGTACACACTTATTGGTTGCTATGAAAGGATGGCTGCCATTGTGATTTTTTCTCTGCACAGCTACACAACACTGTTCTTAGGTATGACCGATTAAATCAAAATATAAAAAAAAAAGGTTCTCTGTATAGATCTAGGAATTTAAAGATAAAAACAGATGCTTTTTCAACCCACCAAAATGAATGCTCCCAGCATATGAGGAATTGTCATTTACCAACAATCCCAAAAAGGTCTAAACCACACGCAAGTAAAAAAAAAAAAAGGCGCTCGCACAGGATTGTGGTAAAGATGGTCTGTTATTAAAGGTGACTGGTTTCTTCAGTCTCGGACATCAGTAACCTGCACATTACAAAGCTTGGAAGTAATCACACTGAAGTCTTCAATATAAACTTGCTAAGTGGGATTCGTTTTTACAGCATCCCAGTGTGAAAAACAATAAATCAGATGCAGTATGTGCCTAAGGAAATACAGGTCAACAGGCATACATCCTCTGACTGAGCAGGCAGACTCCCTGGGGACAGCCAGCCCTGTCTGACTCAGGGAAACCAGTCTGTCTACAGACACATTCCCATATTAATGAGGTTACCACTGCTTACGTGGAGGAAGTGTGCCGGCTATATGCAAACCACCCGAGGAACATTACACCGCTGTTTGCCATTTGGTATATTACGGTGTTAACAGCGCAACCAATGTACGATTCTCTTGAAAACGAGAGGTAACTCAATGTGTTACTTCCTGATAAAAACATTTTCGAAATAAATTCATTAACCACGAATATTTCAAAAGGAAACATTGCGAGTTTCATCAACATTTAATACTACATTGCTATAGCGATTGGCAGGAACACACGATCAGATTTGTTGAGGTTTTTGCCTATGACGTGTTTAGACTTCCTGGGGTTCCAAGGCTTGAACACCTAATTATTTAATTTAAAATAATAAATGAAATAACGGTTAAAAAATACCCCCGATGTAAAGCAAGTTGTGATCCGGATGGGTGCTCGCTGGGCAGTTACCCATTTAGTGACGATGTGCAAACTGTCTTTAAGGTTTGGGTGTTCTGTAAACGATGATGATGTTGTATATGGAGGCAGTTTAAGGAAAGACACACGATAATACGAATGGTAATAGCACAAGGTGCTTCGTGTTCACTTTCTGCCTTTGGGCTTTCTCTATCCAACATATATCCGAGCGAACAGCTTTATTCTCCGCGTCACCTTAGCATTTCACATGCCCAATTAGCCCAGAAGCCGAGCATTTAATCAAACCTGATAAACCCTCCCTTCCTATTAACACAACGCACGGCGATGTGCACCAAGCTCGAGCACTCTTTGTAGGCGCACTTGCAGTCACAGACTGTTTCAGGAACAATCGCTGAACAAAGAAGTTCTGAGAGGGACAACTGGGCCGGAACCGCTTGTGTATAGTAGCCCGGCACGGTTGTGTATGGTAGCCCGGCACGGGCCACCTGCAGAGCACTTCCGCCTACCCTACTCTTATAAAGGCAGAGTCAGTGCCGCATTACGGGCTCCATAGGACAACACGCTCCATGTAGATGTCATGTCTCAGCCCAGGCTGAATGCAACATCACCAAAGTGGAGGCTTGGGTGCTGGAGGTCAGCTGTCCAAACAAAGGGTCATGTTAGGAGGAGGCCAGCTCCCAACACCTGAAAGTGAATGTGCAATAACAGTTACATATATGCTGCATGATAACTGAACTGTAATATATACAAGGCACACAACTTGTACCGTGATGGGTATTTTGCCAATATTTACATTCCTGTGTGTGCAGGTCACACTCGCAATATGAATAGCTTCTAACACTGTTTTGCGTTTTAGAAACTGCAGCTGATCGTGTGAAACATGTATTATCCGCGCACGTGTTTTCGTAGTACACAAGGCAGGATGTTGATCTCCTTTTCACTGTCACAGAACTCATTAATAGGTCTTACCACTTACCGACTACAGTTTAGTGATATGCATTTAAGTATCGCACACTAAAATAACTGAGCCCATATACTTCAGTGTAACAATGGTTTAGAAAACATACAGAACACCTACAAGCTCATATTGAACCCCCAAAATACCCACAACACACATACATACATACATACATACATACATATATAAGCATATAAGTGTCACAGAGGAGTGCTACTGAGCATGGCAATATATACATTTAAAACCAGAGACATAACATAAAACACAGACAAAGCTCAGTGCACATCCAGAAAAACTTATATACGGTACAGTGCCTAAATATACATGTATAAATAACTAATAAATAAAATGTTCTTTTAGTTTAACATTTTGGCCAAATTGTTAAACTAAAAGACTATTTTATTTATTAGTTATTTATACATGGATATTTAGGCACTGTACCGTATATAAGTTTTTCTGGATGTGCACTGAGCTTTGTCTGTGTTTTATGTTATGTCTCTGGTTTTAAATAACAATGGTTTAGAACTGGAGTGGGCAACGCCAGTTCTAAGGGGCCACCAAAAGGTCAAACTTTCAGGATATCCCTGCTTCAGCTCATCTGAGCTGAAGCAGGGATATCCTGAAAGCCCGACCAGTTGGTGGCCCTTGAGGACTGGAATTACTCACCCCTGGTTGAGAATGTTTGTGACCAATTCAGGAGAGCAGGATTATGAGTAAAGACTCTGACTGGCACCGAGTTTGAAGCAGGGGAACCTGGTTCAATTCCCGGTGTCCGCACCTTGTGACCTTGGGCAAGTCACTATCTCCCTGTGCCTCAGGCACCAAAAAATAGATTGAAAGCTCCACGGGGCAGGGACCTGTGCCAGCAAAATGTCTCCACGGGGCAGGGACCAGTGCCTGCAAAATGTCTCCACGGGGCAGGGACCTGTGCCTGCAAAATGTCTCTGTAACATGCCATTATTATTATATAAAAACAATACTGAGACCCACAAACTCGCTCCTTCTGCTAGGTCACTAAATCAGAAAGGACAGCACAGACTCATTCACTGGTCTTGAAGCATGATTGTGGAATGGGAGATGCCCAGCTGAAAAGCTTCTGCATGTCTCATTAAAATGTAGATTTTTTACTGTCTAATAACAATAACTACTGTATCATGGAGCCAGTACTTGAGATGCCAATGTACATTCTGTTACAATCAACATAACATTTTATTATTTTTTAAATGAAGCCAACCACAAGGCTGTTTTTGTCTAAGTGGTACTGCCCAATTAATGTCACCTTTCCCAACATAGCAATAGCAGTTTGAACCAGAAACCTCATTACACTGGGGACAGCGAAACCACTTCGAGAAATGTAGCATGGACACTAGACCATTCTAGACCCCGCTGTGCCAGCAAAAGTACTCGTTTTGCTACAAGAGTGGGCAGCAAAAGGTGTTAATAGGAATGACATATGCCAATACAAACATGTTCTGATATTGGTATTAGCCCTCATGTAAAACATTAAAAAAAATGTAAATGACAAAAAAAAAAAAAAAAAGTTGTGTCTGCAGCCAATGGCTTGTTACCCACAAACCCAAGACACCGAAGAGAGGCACTCGTAGTGCCCTGACATACAGGAATTGATCAGCACCTGGATAACGCTATAGGTGATGCATATATGTGCCGCGATTAGGAAGGAGTGTTGGTTGACAACTGGCTTGGTGCCCAAGGGCTGGAGCAGCGATGAGTCAGGCCTCAAGCACAGGAGGAGCAGGTTTCTTGTAATCTGGGCACAGCGGCAAAAAACTGGCAGAGGCTGGCACGGCTCCTCATTAACACAGGAAATAAGTTTGGGGCCTGTAGCACAGGCGGAGAGGGCACATCATTCTATACAGTGCAAGTACTGGCAACTAACTAACTTCCTTCCTCTCCTTTACTAGCTCACAGTAATTGAATAATTGAATATAAAAGTTACCCCACAAACAGCGAGACAGGGCTGTGCAGAAGAATCAGCAACAGCAGACACCACTGCTCTAGTGCAGCAATAGCAGGCCCACATTTGGGGTACACCCAATAAGTTCAGGGTTTTTTTTCTTTCTTGACTAATTATAAAAAAAGAAATATGTACGACGGACGGATATGGATTAATAAAAAAACGCATCTGTTAGAGCAAGCTGGGTAATACACAGAATTGTGTATGAGAGCTACTAAAAAAAAATAATGCACAATTTTATGGATCCATCCAGATCCCGGAGTTTAAGCTCCATGAAGCGGCCATGTACTAACAAGAGGTAGTAGCTGGTATGATACCTTTTATTGGACTAACAAGTAGTTGATATGTTACAGGCTTTCAAACCACTCGGGGTCCTTAAGAGGCCGGCAAGCGTTCAGTTTCTTTCCACATTATGTTAACACAAGAATAATTTGTCCGCAGCGGCATCAACTGATTACAAAAGCCATGCCAGTCCTCCGTGGAAGCAAAGGGGGTAATAATTCTGACCCCGATACTAGTGGGCAGAAAAGGAGCTCTCAGATGGGCTGCATTGTACATATTACCAAGCTTCAAACGTAGTCTCCACAAGTTATTATGTATGGAGATCTAGCGTAGGAAGAAACATGGCACGGAGATAGAGGAATTGGTCGAATGGGCTACAAGTTTTGTAGAGCAAAACAAATACAAGAATAATGAACATTACTGCATTTATACTACAGGAATTGAAACAATTGTTTTTTATTGCAGTGAGCTGTGACCTCCAACTCGTCAGTATCCAACATCTGTTTTTATCTTTATCATTCACAATTAGAAAACAGAGGAAGTTTACCAGATTATTTGACATAAACCTGCTGAACAAGACAGACTAGTTCTACGCAACCGATGTCGTTTGGGAAAGCAATTATTTCGGCACTGATTAAGCTGCGGAGGCAATGCGGCAACTAACAGGTTACAAAAAAAGCCATGACATTTCAGCTCTGGATTTAAACACACAAACTAAACAGCTAGCCAAGAAACAACAGTTCAAGCATTCAGTAAAAGATTAGCATTACAAAGCCAGCCTGAGCCACTGAGCTCCGAATAGTCATGTGCAAATGGCACCGGATTCTCATTCCGCAGGAAACTTTCACATCACTCGGACCCGACAGCTGGAGGAAGTGAAAAACAAGATTCCCACGAGAAGCTCCCAAAACCAACAGGCCAAAAGTGGCAAAATCACTGGTTGAACCAGCCGCACCCACGCATGGTTAAACGTAAATATTTATCCGTTGCTGCAACATTGTCACAAGTATTTCGGCTTTATATAGATCCGTTTCATCATGTGGTAATTAAGACAATCACAGTTAATGAAACGGACAGAGGACAACTAGAATTAAAAATCGGGCAAGGCTCCGCATGGCTTTCACTGGTTAATTAGAAATGTCCATTACCAGCATGTGCAGAATTTGCCCCTCTCCCCATCTGCCCAAATGACTGGTCAGCATAGAAGTTGTTAAAAAAAAAAAATCATTTAAACTAAGCAGACTACAAGATAACATGTTGAAGTTCACAGCATTTAAATTTAGCTTCTCCAGCGCCGGTACAATCTAACACCTCAAGGAAGATTTTCTGACAGGCTCACTCATCCCATCCAATCTGAAAACTCACTGATAGAACGAAGCATTTTCAGAACTGTGAAATGCAGGACCATTGCTTACTCCACGGGCGCTCAACTCCAGCCCCCCAACAGGTCAGTTTTTCAGGATATCCCTGCTTCAGCAAAGGTGACTCAATCAGTGGCTCAGTCTTTGACTGCGCTGAAGCTGGGATATCCTGATCTGTTTTGGGGGAGGGGGGAAGGGACTGGAGAACATCTGGCTTCTTCCATATCCACTTACCCCCTCAGCCAAGCCCTTTAACTTTACATGTATCTATGTACTTGTGTCTCTATACATCTCTCAACATACAGATGTTATACTGTTCTAAGCCACCTTCCTCCCTTTTTAAGTGATGCACTTAAGCCAATTTGTATTATTCTCCTGTGTATTATGTTTTGTGTAATCTCTTAAAAAAAAAAAAAAAAAAAAAAAACACAGAGTCTTGTGTGCTTGGAACTGGGGAGTAATACAGAAACAAGACAGGCGGAGACTTTTAATACAGTCCTGTTCATTAAAAATAATGCAATGTATCGCAGGGTTCAGTTAATAGCATGTGTCTGGGCGTGTTGCAGACCAGTCAGTTCTTTAAAAACATACTTGTAGGACTACAGATCAATAATTTTTGACAATGGTTTACTAATCAACAAGCAAGGATGTTATCTTGTTTCCTGTTGCAGAGTCTCTGAAACTAGACAAGATGGAGGCAAGTATTTACCATTCTACAACCCATCAAATCGAACTGCAACAAGAGATTGTAACAAAACACACAGGAGGGCCGTTTGCAATTAAAAGGGGTAAAAACAAAAGTGAGGAGTTGAACATGTTGCCATGCAGTACTGAGAGGAGTAGGAATATAAGGCCTGGGACATAGGGAGTTTAGGCGGGCTGAGCCGCGCGGAGCAGATGCACAAAGCCCCTGCATCTGTCATCAGCGCGGCTACAGTTTCTCCCTCCGCATGCGCGCTGATGCGTGCGAAGGCTGAGAAACTTTGCCGAGACAGGCAGGTTTCAAATTTGCCGCTCGGGGAAGCGATGTGAGCTGTCACGTGACCGCTCACATCCAATGGGAGCGAGGGACAAGCCTAGTCTCCCACTCCGCCTCCTGAGCGCGCTCACTGCCTCGCCTGCAAGGACAGGAAACAGCTCCATTTTGGAGCAGGCGAGGCAGAGCAGGAGCCCGGCTCAGCGCTGTTTGCTGCCCTATGTCCCAGGCCTAATACAGTACACAGCTAAAGTACAGACACCCCTTTGAAAGGGTGAAGACAGATACAGCTATCGAGCCTTGTTTGCCAACATTAAAAAATATGGAGCAATTTTGTTCTGCATTTCCATCCCAAGAATCCTGTAGGGAGCACACGCTGCAGAGCAATATGTTAAAGGCAAACCCGGCACTATAGGGTTAAAAGCAGAGCGCACAGCTCAGCTGATAACAGATTGATGCTGCAGAAATTAGCCAGATTAGGTGCTGCTGAAGATATGAGGGGGATGAAGGTACTGGATGTATTACACCACAACTGCCTTAATCTATTAGCACAGTTACATCCGCTAGTACAGGGGTGGCTAACTGCAGTCCTCAAGGCCCACCAATAAATCAGGTTTTCAGGATATCCCTGCTATAGCACAGGTGGCTCAATCAGTGGCTCAGTCATTCTGACTGCCACTGATTCAAGTCATCTGTGCTGAAGCAGGCATATCCCGAAAATCTGACCCATTGGTAGCCGTTGAGGATAGGAGTTGGCCAAACGTGCACTAGTAGGTTAAAAAAAAATAAAAAAGTAGCCAGACGCTGTTGGGGTATCCCATCAGTGGTATAACATACTGTGAGGCATATTAGAAGCCACACAAAGTTGGCATGTTAATATATTATTTACAGTGTCTTATTACATTCAGGCAGAGAAATGCTGCTATTGAAATTGCTTAATTCATTGTAAACAGACATTTTTACAGCACAAGGGATTGCAACCAATTAAAATTCTGCCCTTGAAAGCACCACAGTTTCCATTGCCCGCTACCCTGCTCGGAGACCACACTTCAAAGGAACTGAACCATCTCACGAGTCAAAAAAAAGTGCTTCATTCTGACAGCATAGCAAATATTTTGTTAGGAAATGGACATATTTCCAGCAAGAGAGCAGGCTGATGGGAGGCTAGGTATGAGGTCAACTCTCTCGTTTTCCTTTAGTAAAAGTGAAATGAAAACAGAATTAAACGCCCAGCCAAAAACTATCTTGGTAGTATTGCTAACACAAAACAAGCCCAGCAAAGTCAGAGATTAAACATGTAACAGGGCCAAAGTGAAGGTAAGTTAAACTAGAAATAACGCTTCCTGGATTTCTAATAGCTTTTGTTCGCTGGTGAACGATAAACGCTGCATTGTTTCTACACAAATCAGGAAAGTACCCAGACTGCTCAAAAGAGCAGAGCACGAAAGCATGTCGAAACACTCATGTCACAAAAATGCAAGCAAAATTTCCACTTTGGTTGGTCAAACAAGAATTGATTTGTTCTGCAGCTTCACAGCACCCAATACATAGTTAAAAAATGGACAAGAACGCGAATGATAAAGTCCGAAACCCTCCCACCCCAATATTGTACAGACCATCCACAGATAACGTACACGCGTCTGTCATTAAGAGGAAAGCAAAGAATCCCACTCTCCAGGGAATGCCTCTTATCTGTAACAGGAGCTCCTGCAACATGGTAATGCTGGGTGGGGATCCTTACTTCCCCTGAGATGAGTGTTTGTACCTCCATCCCCAAAATACAGAAATCAGACGCTGAGGGAGGTGGCAGCAGGACTGGACAGGATGTGTCAGGCTGACCCAAGGCTCAGCTCCCCCTGTACACAGGCATTTATCTATCCATCAATGCTTAGAAAGGGAGGGCCGGCGAGAGAGAGCGCGCCGAGGGCCGGCGCACCTATAGGTAATCGTGAGAGAGGATCATGTATTCACAAGAAAGCAGTACACCCCAAACAAGTGAACCGTGTATATCAACACCTCAACTGCCAGACAGAAGGCAAGGGGGTGACGCCTCCGGGAAGTGTGTAATGGGGTCTTTTTATATACAGTGCCAGCACACTACACCTGAGCCATGGAGAGGGTACATCAGGCGTGTACACACCCGGATCTGTGTATACCGTAAACCCACTGCCGGGTGAGGGGAGTGTCAGGGTGTAGAGAGTAGGGGGAGGAAGAGACTATCCCAGGCTGTATTGGAGTGTGACACATAAAACATAGCCCCCCCCCCCCCCCAGTGTCCCAGTAACCGGCTCCTTGTCTGCCCCCCCCCCCCACCACCGGCATGACCAGCTCCTCTCTCCCCTCCCCCCCACCGCACGCCCCCCAGGTGTCTAGGTGACCGGCTCCTTGTCCCACCACCCCAGGGTGTGTGTCGCCCCAGGGTGCCCCATTGACCAACTCATTGTCTCCGGCCCGCATAACCGGCTCCTTGTCTCCCCCACCACCCCCGGGTGCCCCGGTGTCCGGCCCCTTGTCCCCCACCACCCCCGGGTGCCCCGGTGTCCGGCCCCTTGTCCCCCACCACCCCCGGGTGACCCGGTGTCCGGACCCTTGTCCCCCACCCCCCCAGGTGCCCCGGTACCCGGCTCCTTATCCCCCACCACCCCCGTGGTGTCCAGGTGACCGGCTCCTTGTCCCCCACCACCCCCGTGGTGTCCCGGTGACCCGACTGCTTGTCTCCCAACCCCTGGGTGTCCCGGCTGCTTGTCTCCCCACCCCTGGGTGTCCCGGCTGCTTGTCTCCCCACCCCTGGGTGTCCCGGCTGCTTGTCTCCCCACCCCTGGGTGTCCCGGCTGCTTGTCTCCCCACCCCTGGGTGTCCCGGCTGCTTGTCTCCCCACCCCTGGGTGTCCCGGCTGCTTGTCTCCCCACCCCTGGGTGTCCCGGCTGCTTGTCTCCCCACCCCTGGGTGTCCCGGCTGCTTGTCTCCCCACCCCTGGGTGTCCCGGCTGCTTGTCTCCCCACCCCTGGGTGTCCCGGCTGCTTGTCTCCCCCACCCCCAGGTGTCCTGTTGACCGGCTCCTTGTCTCCCCCACCCCCGGATGTTCGGCTCCATATGCCCCCCTACCCCCGGGTGTCCCGGTGACCCACTCCTTGTCTCCCCCACCCCCGTGGTGTCCCGGTGACCCGCTCCTTGTCTCCCCCCACCCCCGTGGTGTCCCTGTGACCCGCTCCTTGTCTCCCCCCACCCCCGTGGTGTCCCGGTGACCCGCTCCTTGTCTCCCCCCACCCCCGTGGTGTCCCGGTGACCCGCTCCTCGTCTCCCCCCACCCCCGTGGTGTCCCGATGACCGGCTCCTTGTCCCCCACCACCGTGGTGTCCCAGTGACCAGCTCCTTGTCCCCCACAACCCCCGTGGTGTCCCGGTGACCGGCTCCTTGTCCCCCACCACCCCCGGGTGTCCCGGCTGCTTGTCTCCCCACCCCCGGGTGTCCCGGCTGCTTGTCTCCCCACCCCTGGGTGTCCCGGCTGCTTGTCTCCCCCACACCCAGGTGTCCCGTTGACCAGCTCCTTGTCTCCCCCAGCCCCGGATGTTCGGCTCCTTGTCTCCCCCACCCCCGGGTGTCCCGGTGACCAGCTCCTTGTCTCCCCCACCCCCGGGTGTCCCGGTGACCGGCTTCTTGTCTCCCCCACCCCCGTGTGTCCCGGTGACCGGCTCCTTGTCTCCCCCACCCCCCGGTGACCCGGTGACCCGCTCCTTGTCTCCCCCGGGTGACCCGGTGACCCGTCGGTACCTGTCAGTCGGACTTTGATGCTGGATCCGCCCCTCCGGGTTCCAGGATTCGACATCCCGCCCGCGCCCGGCGGGTCACTTCATGTGCCCGCGCGAGGAGAGTTGAGCATCCGCTGCCGCCCGCCCCTTCACCCCGGGCGTCTCATACACCCGCCGGGCTTCCGCGCTCATAAACACCGCGAGAGCGAGCCGCCGAGAGCGCGCGCCCTACTGACGTCACGCGGCGCGCAGGTGAGGGACGGTCATGTGACCCCCTCCCTGGCAGTGAGGGCGCCGCCAAGCTCCCAGCTCCGGTCACCATGGAGATCATCAGTGGGCGGGGTCAAACCAAGAGCTCACAGCGCCACCTGCAGGCGACCGGAGGAAGTGTGTGTGTGTGTGTGTGTGTGTGTGTGTGTGTGTGTGTGTGTGTGTGTGTGTGTGTGTGTGTGTGTGTGTGTGTGTGTGTGTGTGTGTGTGTGTGTGTGTGTGTGTGTGTGTGTGTGTGTGTGTGTGTGTGTGTGTGTGTGTGTGTGTGTGTGTGTGTGTGTGTGTGTGTGTCATATACGTGTGTGTTTTTTATAATGTATATCACATACCTGAGTGTTTGTGACTGTGTGTATGTGTTATAATATATGTTAATACATGTGTTATAATATGTGATTGTGTTTGTGTGTTATAATGTAAGTCAAACACGTGTGTGTTATAATGTATGTCACATACCTGTGTGTGTGTATTATAATGTATATCACATACCTGTGTGCACATCATTGTGTGTGTGTGTGTGTGTGTGTGTGTTATAATGTATGTCACATACCTGTGTGCATGTGATTGTGTGTGTGTTATAATGTATGTCACATACCTGTGTGCATGTGATTCTGTGTGTTGTAACGTATGTCACATACCTGTGTGCATGTGATTGTGTGTGTGTTATAATGTATGTCACATACCTGTGTGCATGTGATTGTGTGTGTTGTAACGTATGTCACATACCTGTGTGCATGTGTGCATGTGATTGTGTTATGTGAAAGGGATTACTCACATTCACATCCAATTTGCATTTCCCTGCAGGGAACTTAAAATGAACTCCCCAAAAACCATCACAGTAACCCCCATTTACGCTGCCACCACCATGATTAATTTAAGGCCTTAAAACTTCAGGCATCCTCAGCCCCCCTTCTGCTACAAAAATATGTAATTAACACACACAAAAAAAACTATTTTCGCAAAACGTGATCATTCAATTAGAGCCCAAAGACAATACTTATTATATTTTAGGTTTAATGTTACAAAAAGTGTACGGTGCTTGTTACAGAAAGGAAAGATTCCAAAAACACACAGCATATAAATGCAGACAGTTTTATAATAAAAGGAAATAAAAACAGAAAACTTAATACGTTTCCACCTACTAGACTCCTCAAGAGTTCATGAAATTGAAATATGAGTATTTACACATTATTGATATAACACCCTTCTTAGATAGGGTATGCCAGGTGTCCAGTATTGAACCAGACTGTCCTGTATTTGGACACTGTCCAGTAAAATAATTAGAGGTAATACTGGACATGTATGTGTATACATTACCTGTTTATATATCTCCATATATATATTTCCATATATAACCCCTCTATTCCTATTCGTGGAGTCAGGAAGGAATTTATTTTTCCCCCTAGGAGATATCATTGGATAATGTCACTGGGGTTTTGTGTTTGCCTACCTCTGGGTCAATATGCTGTAAGTATGGATATAGGATAAAGTATCTGGAGTCTAAATTTAGCATAGGTTGAACTTGATGGACGTATGTCTTTTTTCAACCTCATCTACTACTATGTAACTATGTACTGTACCTCAGACTGTATGCCTGGTGCTGAGGTGGGGGCCTGAGTCCGTATGTCTATGTTAGATACCATATGTGTGTGTGGAAGAAGTAAGGGGACACAACACGGATATGGATATATATAATAATAATAATAATAATAGCATGTTTTTTTATAGCGCTGCTAGTTATACGTAGCATGGTAAAATAATAAGTGCAAAAAATAGCGCTCGTGTAAACAATTTACAGACAGTAAACAAAACCTGTTATAAGGATAAGATGAAGGTAGTCCTGGAGCTGCCTGAAAGGTTGATCCGGTATCTTCCAACCAGATGAGAAGTCTGTGTGTGGAAACCTTCTATGGCGCTGAGGATAATGGAACTTGAATCTTGTGCAAAGGATCTCTTCTTATGCAGACATGAGTAGGAAATGCCCAATGGTTTTAGGGTCTTTACTCCTGGAATCACCGCTCGCCGTGGGGTGCAAACGTCTGCTGGTGCGGGGGGGATCTCCTGCAATACTCGTGGTCTCGTTGCCAACAGAGTTTCCTTCGATCGTCTCCTCCGCTGACGTCACCGCCTGAATTGCACTGCTACAGTGTCCCTGAATGACCGAAAAACCTTCCAACGCGTTTCGAAACTCCAATTATTGGGTTTCTTCGTCAGGGAGCCTATTGGTATATCTTTCAACAGTTAATAATAACCTTGTGATCCTTAGGGCAAGGGTGCCCAAACTTTTTGCCCTGTTCCCCCGTGCCTGCTCTCCCCCACTGCTGGCACCCCCCGCCCCTCCCTTACCTTGTCTCAAGCATCAAATGACGCCACAGGGTCATGTGCCGTCATGTGACATGGCGCTGCCCAAAACTGTTTGAGTCAAGGTAAGAGAACTTACAGAGGCCTCACGCGGTCCCCCGGCATTTCATTAAATGCTTTGGGGAAGAGCATGGGGCCTCTATAAACACCGCGTCCCCCAAAAAAATCTCGCTCCCCCCTGCCCCAGTTTGCACACCCCTGCCTTAAGGCACAGGATCACCACATACAAGTCAAGGTACAATTCTCCGTTCAGCTTACATAAGCGCTGCGTATGTGTATGTGTTATAGTCAACCTAATGGGCCTCCCAAATCCTGGGGGGCTGTAGGGTGGCCAGGTGGCTTCTCCAAAAACACTGGACACAATGGGGAGAGGTGCGACGCGCTCGAGACACGCACGCACATACTACGCTATGTTTGTTTTCCCCTTCTCTTTTTCTGCGCCTAGGTCACACACACACACACACACACACACACGGTATCAGAGAAATTGTCCATCTCTAATGAGCTGAATGTTCCGAGCTTCAGCCAGTGGCAGAGTTCTGTACAGCTGAATTTACAGGACATAAGAAACAGGGACAGTACCTGCCAAATAGGTACAGTACAGGTGGGCGTGGTGTATCCAGTGATGGATTTCCCACGAGGCTGATTAGCCTAGAGCAGCATATTTTGTGTGTCTGTGTGTGTTGAGAAGGTCTTACCTTCTCCGGAGCGGCCCCCTCCTCCAGCGTCGCCTTGTCAATTGCGACCTATCACATGACAACGGGTCGTCGCATGCCGCCGTGACGCTGAAGGAGGAGGGCCGCCCCCGCTGCCTGCATGAGCCTAAGGCCTCGGCCATGTTCCCTGTTTGCTGGCGGAAGCGCGCGTCAGCACTGAGCCCCTACAGCCGCAATTAGAGCGGCTTTAGTAGGGGCTCACCTGCGCTTCCGCAAGCGTGCGGAAGCGCAGGTCTCAGGGGAATTTAAAATTCCCCCGCTTGCCGGCGCGACAGGCCGGTCACGTGAGCGGTCCGCCCAATGAGGGCGAACCAGCTCCGTGACGTCACTGGCCCGCCCCCGGCCAGTGACGTGCCCGCCCCCGGCCCGCCCCCTGACAGCGCGTGCGGTAAGCAACCGCAAGGCCAGGGAAAGCACCCGCTTTCCCTGAGCCTCAGCGCGCCTCAGTGAGCAAGCAGGGAGCCTGGCCGAGGCCTATGGGCGGTAAGGTTAAATCCAAAACTGGGTGTATATTAGATTGTAAACTCACATTGTTTCCATTTGTGTCAGTATCACTCACCCGTCTATTGTCTTGTTCGGTCAATGGGGTTTATTCATTAATCTGTGATAGTGCCGGTCAGGCTCTTATTGACCTGAATGCCCCTGTTGTGTGAAGAACCTCAATGTGTATGTAGTTTGTGCATCTCGGAGTATATGTTTAGCTCTATGTAAACACAAAGAATAATGATAAAGATGGATATTATAGACTATTGACGCTATAAAGAGTCTCCCTCCAAATAATGTTTTGTTTTTTTAAGTCAGTGAAGTGGTACATTTTACTTTTAATCCCTACGCACAATCATAATAACAAATATTCAAGTCCGGGAACATTTGGAAAACACTGATCATAACGTGGTCTCATTTGAAATACATTTTCATGAACCATTTTTATATGGGTTCAACAAAGACTTTACATTTTAGAAAGGCAGATTTGAATTAATTGAGGACTAATCTACAAGGAATACATCGGGATTATGTTTTTTGCAGGAAAAAATGTGGAAGATAAATGGGCAGTCTTTAAAACATTGTTAGAAATTTATACTTATCAGTGTATACCCTTGGGTAATAAATATAAAAGAAATAAGTCAAAACCAATGCTAAATAAACAGGTAGGGGAGGAAATGGAAAAGAAGAGGCAGGCAGAAGGGACGGAGGCATCATATCAGAATTATAAGGAATGTAACAAAAGTTGCAAAAGGGCAATCAAATAAGCAAAAATTGAAAATGAAGAAAGGATTTCAATAGAAAGTAAGATCAACCCTAAAAAGTTTTTTAAGTACCTCAATAACAAAAAGATTAGAAAATAAAATATAGGACCCTTTCAGTGCAAGATGGGCAGGCAAATTATTGGGGATACGGAAAAAGCAGAGGTATTAAACCAATTCTTTGCTTCTGTATTTACCAGAGAAGAATCATTTGCAAATATAATGCCACAGGAGGAAGCCATCATCTCTATATCAACAATATGACAGTCGTGAGGGTTTGGCCCGGGATAAAAGGGGTTACACCCCAATTGGCCACCCTCTAACCTCACCAGGGAGACAAGGGGTTAACTGGGCTGAGACCCAGACGTGTGATTTAACCCTTGTCATCACCTGAAAATGTATATTCCCTGTTCCCCCATGTTTTATTGTTAATCAGTGTCTGCAGCACACACACACTGGGATCCATCCGGGAGCACAAGGGTTAATAGTTGTATAGTGATTATAGCCCTTTGTGTAATTTTCCCGCCTTTTCAGACACCATTTTGCAGGTTCCCATAGGCCGCCATTAGGGCTCAATGCTTTTTAATGGTGAATCTTGCTGTGGAGTCAGGTTCCTGAGAAGACCAGCAGATGGCGTCCGAGAGGGAGAGCGGCGGTTTCCCATTGAAAGTCAATGGGCTCATTGACTTCAATGGAGAAACCCTCGAGAGAGCTTTCCAGGAACAAGTTGGCTGCCGTCCAAACCGCTTAACCGCAAAGCGGATACATTTTCAATAGGAGAGCTTTGATCACTTACATGTCAAGTTCAACGACAAGTGGCGTGGGAATAAACAGTTCTAGGGCCCCTAGGAATAAAATTCTTTCTGTCCCTAGTTCCTAGACCTCCCCCCACTCGACCACAACCGGGTCCCTGTATCCTGGACCCCCGATAAGGGTCGAACCGAGAAGAGCGGGCCGCGCCATAGGTTCTAATGGCGGCGGCAGAAACAGCTCGAGAAAACGACTAAGTGTGAAAAGCTGAATTTTGGTAGTCTATAGCTCCGGTTCCGGAGGGCCCAGCGGATCGGGGCTTGGGGTGTCTGTAGCCACTGCTCCGGCATCGCTGCAGAACCATCCTTGACCCGCTTGGACCAACCCGACGGAGTATGGACCCCCTTGACATTGACAGTTCGGGATTTCTCCCATAGACTTCAATGGCGGCCAAACCCCATTGACCGGCTACGGCGGAAAACTCCCATTGACTTCAACGGCGGCATCGCCCCATTGAAAGTCTATGGCGGGGATTCCCATAGCCGCCAATGGCGGCAGTTTGCCATTGAAAGTCTATGGCGGCGGAACCCGTTGTTTTCAATGGGGATTTAGTGAAAAACCGTGATTTGATTTACAGCGGAGTTTTATGTATTAAAATGTAAAACGGTTTTAAGTGTATTTGTGTATCTCCGGTTTCCCAGGTCGTAGCAGGTCGCAAATTGGATCCTAGGGTGTCCCAGTTCCGGCATTGAGAACTGGGAAGTTTGGACCTGCTGGACCCAAAGGAACCGGATATTTTAGTATGTTCATGTTTTATCCAACATACTGTGTTTCAAGGTATGGGTAAAACCCAGAGGAAATTCCTTTGCATACCAGGGTAGCATATGGCCAGAAAGGCGACCCAATGTCTAAGACTTAAGTATGTTTCAAAGGATTTTGTCACCTCTACTGTTTGCATGAGGGTGGAGACTACTCAAACCAGAGCAGTCTTCAAGTGTTCCGCAGTCTTCAAGTGTTCCAGTTCACACCTCACAACAAAGGATTTCCTGCCAGGTACTCCATTTGGTAGACTAGCTGGCATTCCTGAGGTAGAGGAGGGGTTATAGAAATGAGACCCCAGAGCTCTACTGCGCATGTCCCAACAAGCAGGGGGGCATGGATCAAAATGTGTTCCCCGGTTAGTGAGTGGCTGCAGGTAATTGAAAACCAATCACCTGTGCTTAAGGTTAAGGATAGGGCCACAAAAGGTATATAATCTGTGGTCAACCCCTTATCCAGTGTTCAGTCTTTTCTATACCATCTTGATTGCTGAGAGAAACGCTATGCACTGTCTTCCTGCCAGAGGTCTTTTCATGTCTTTGGTGTCTTGATGACTATGAAGAGTGCTGTATGAACTGCCAGTCCAGCTATGACTGCTTCATCATTTCCATTTTAAGTAAGTGTCCATATTTTGCCTGTTATTTGTACATTATTGTGTGTTCACCTTTATCAAGGAATAAATTATATTTTATCATATCTAAGTCTCATCCCAGTTCAGACCCAGTGATAAATATATATCATCTGTTATATATATTTATGTGTGACTATACAGCCTGCCATAATCTCACCGTGACAAACAAACCATTGGTTAACTGAGGGAGTGCGTAGGCGGCTTGATAAAATTAAAGTAAATAAAGCACCTGGCCCCGATGGCATGTACCCAAGAGTTCTTAAGGAGCTAAGGTCAGTAATAGCCAAACCATTACATGTAATATTCAAGGACTCCATTTCCACAGGCTCAGTATCACAAGATTGGCGTAAAGCAGACGTGGTGCCTTCATTAAAAAAGGGAGCTAGATCACAACCTGTGAATTACAGACCTGAAAGCCTCACATCAATAGTGGGGAAGCTACTTGAAGGTTTAGTGTGGGATAATACTCAGGAACACCTAATGGATAACAAAATTATTAGTAATAGCATGGATTTATGAAGCATAAGTCATGCTAAACTAACTTTATTTGATTCTTTGAGGAGGTAAGTAGGAATAACTGGTTGATGGATAGGCAACAGAGAATTGTCATAAATGGAACCTTTTCAAGTTGGGCTAAAGTTGTGAGTGGAGTACAGGAAGGCCCCGCTTTCCGGCGTTCTGCTAATATGGCGCTTCACAATGTATACCTATGTCCATTACAATGGGCGCTAGATACGTTTTTACAGCGCTTTTCGGCACCCGACTGTCGCTAAGCAACCTTTGGTCTTTCCCTTCCCTTTGGGCACCGTAGAACCGGAAGTAGTGCGTGTCGGCGCACAATTGGTCTTTCCCTTCCCGCGCTGGATAACGTAGCGTGATGGCGGACGATGTTAAAATCTGTATTTAAGATAAGCAATGCACATCATTTTTGCATGAATCGCTAGGGCCCTGCTTTTCGGCAATGGCCTGGAACGGAACCCGCCGTATTAGTGGGGCCCTGCTGTACCTCAAGGATCGGTAGTAGGACCCCTGCTTTTTAACTTGTTTATTAATGACCTTGAGGTTGGCATAGAGAGCAAAGTCTCCATCTTTGCTGATGATATTAAATTGTGTAAGGTAGTAGAATTAGAGCAGGGTGTAATTTCTCACCAGAAGGACTTGCAAAGACTGGAAACATGGGCAGGTAAATGGCATATGGGGTTTAATACAGATAAATGTAAGGTTATGCATTTGGGTAACAAGAATAAACAGACGACTTACAAATTAAATGGGGGAAAAGATAGATGAATCCTTGATGGAGAAGGATTTAGGAGTGCTTGTAGACAGCAGGCTTAGCAATAGTGCCCAATGTCAGGCAGTAGCTGCAAAGGCAACAAAAAAAAGATCTTATCTTGCATTAAATAGGGTATGGATGGAAGGGAAGTAAGCATAATTATGGCCCTCTATAAAGCATTAGTAAGACCACCCCTTGAATATAGAGTACAGTTTTGGGCACCACTCCATAGAAAATACATTATGAAACTAGAAAAAGTGCAGAGCAGAGCCACCAAATTAATAAAAGGCGATGGATAATCTGATTTATGAGAGGCTAGCTAAATTAAATTTGTTTACATTAGAAAAGAGGTGTCTAAGAAGGAATATGATAACTATATACAGTACAAATATATTCGGAGACAACACAAGAAGCTTTCAAAAGAACTAGTCATCCCAAGGGCAGTACAAAGGACACAGGGTCATCCCTTAAGGTTGGAGGAAAGAAAATTTCACCAGCAACAAAGGAAAGGGTTCTTTACAGTAAGGGCAGTTACAGTGTGGGATTCATTACCCATGGAGACTGTGATGGCAGATACAATAGATATCTTAAAAAAAAAGGTTGGACATCT
Organism: Ascaphus truei; assembly: GCF_040206685.1. Taxonomy (NCBI): domain Eukaryota; kingdom Metazoa; phylum Chordata; class Amphibia; order Anura; family Ascaphidae; genus Ascaphus; species Ascaphus truei. Next base: position 41,347,723 of record NC_134493.1, read on the forward strand.
TTTTAGAAAGGAAATGTTTCCAGGGATATACCAAATAAGTAAACATGGGAAGGATGTTGATCCAGGAAGAAATTCGATTGCCAATATTTGGTGTCAGGAATTAATTCATTTCCCCCCTTATGAGATAATGTGTCACTGGGCTTTTGTGTTTGCCTTCCTCTGGATCACAATACTGTAAATACAAATATAGGATAAGTATCTGTCATCAACATTTAGCATAGGTTGAACTTGATGGGCATATGTCTTTTTTCAACCTTATCTACTATGTAACTATGTAACATCACACTCACGCAGAAACAGCATCTCTTCCCTGAAGAGTTTACAATCTTAATTACACTAATTAAATTAATGAGATTATATTCTCACACTGTGATGGATTTTATAATGCAGTTTTCACAGAATCGGCACGTGCAGTGAGGCCGCGTCCATACTTAGTGCAACAGCGCCCACGCCGAGAAAAAAAGGCTGTACCTCTATGAGGCAGGCCATAGAGCTCGCGACCGGGTCACGTTTGCGGTTCAGCCAATGAGAGCGAACCACTCATGTGACATCATGGGCATGCTTCCGACACGCCTCCCCGTCGCGTCTCCTCCAGATCCCACAGGCCACGGATCGCCTCTGCAGCAGTCCCGCGCAACGCCATGCGCTCCTATATCCGTGGCCTACGGTTGTAGAACTGTGTGACACTGAGTGAGAGTGGGTGAAGCTGAGTCTGGGTGAGGCTGTGAGTGAAACTGTTAGACTGGATGTGGATGTGAGTGAGAGTGGGTGAGTCTGAGTCTGGGTGAGGCTGTGAGTGAGGTTGTGAGACTGGGTGAGGCTGTGAGTGAGACTGTTAGACTGCATGTGAGTGAGTGGGTGAGGCCGAGTCTGGGTGAGACTATGAGTGAGGTGAGACTGTTAGACTGGATGTGGATGTGAGTAAGAGTGGGTGAAGCTGTGTGTGTGAGATTGAGTGAGGCTGGGTGATTCTGTGAGTGATCATTTACTAGGAAACCGCCTCACACAACCTGGCTTGTGTTGATAATATCACAATCTCCCCAGATGTGCATAACGAGGGCTGATTCAGTCTCCTGGCGTGTGGTTAATGAGTTTTTTTCTGAAGGTACAGATATATTAATGCCATCTCTGAAGCCGTTTGTGCTCCTGGCACTGCAGGCTGTGAGTGACCCAGTTCCTGTGAGTGTTGACTTGTTGAATCAGTGGCAGGTTTGAAGTCTGACACTGTGTATTTGTGTTACAGATTTCCCCTGACCGTCCCCACTGAGTTTCTGTGGACATCATGTCTCTGAGGCTGATGGGATGTGGCACACGCGTCCCGCCTGCAGCTCACGTCCTGACCTCATATCAAACAGACACTTACTAGGCCACAGCCTGGACTTCTCCCTGAAATACTACACGCTCACACAGCTTCAAACATGTCCTCTCCCTCCATTATGTAGGCCCAAACACACATGTATGCAAACACTGCAGCACAGATGCAGTTCCACTAGTTAATCCCCTTGTCCCTTTAGATTGTAAAATCTTCACTTTCATATCCAGGATCCTAATATCAGAGGATTGGGTTCATGTGCTCTGGTCTGCCACACTACCTGTACATGCTTCGTTCAGGAAATATAGGAGTTTGAAATATTAAGTGCCTGGGAGTTTAAAATGGAGATCTCCCCAGAACCCAGTGCAGACTAAATGTAACCATGGTAACCTCAGAGGCTAGAGATGAATGGGAATCATGTTTGTTAATGCTAGCAGGACATGCTCAGGGGGATTGCCGCTTTAATTTACCCACAAATATCGGCAATTAGTGACAAACGTATGTCACCCAGCACAGAAGGGGTTACACGTGCTGTTATTCTGCGTCTCATCCCCTAATGTGAGGTACAGTGTGTGATTCTGTTACAGGACGTGATCTCCGCCAACGTAGGAATAGAATTCCCCCCCCCCCCCCCCAGGAAATGCCAATTCACAAGCAATTTTCAGATTTCCGGTAACAGACAAGCCTCAGTGCTGAGCTATTTGAAATTATATTTATCTAAACATTGGATTACTGCTCGCTTCCCCACTTCCCCACCACGCTGCCCGCTTCCCCACTTCCCCACCGCGCTGCTCGCTTCCCCACTTCCCCACCGCGCTGCCCGCTTCCCCACCGCGCTGCTCGCTTCCCCACTTCCCCACCGCGCTGCCCGCTTCCCCACCGCGCTGCTCGCTTCCCCACTTCCCCACCGCGCTGCTCGCTTCCCCACTTCCCCACCACATTGCCCGCTTCCCCACTTCCCCACCACGCTGCCCGCTTCCCCACTTCCCCACCGCGCTGCCCGCTTCCCCACTTCCCCACCGCGCTGCCCGCTTCCCCACTTCCCCACCGCGCTGCTCGCTTCCCCACTACCCCACCGCGCTGCTCGCTTCCCCACTTCCCCACCACATTGCCCGCTTCCCCACTTCCCCACCACGCTGCCCGCTTCCCCACTTCCCCACCGCGCTGCTCGCTTCCCCACTTCCCCACCGCGCTGCCCGCTTCCCCACTTCCCCACCGCGCTGCCCGCTTCCCCACCACATTGCCCGCTTCCCCACTTCCCCACCGCGCTGCCTGCTTCCCCACTTCCCCACCGCGCTGCCCGCTTCCCCACCACACTGCCCGCTTCCCCACTTCCCCACCGCGCTGCCCGCTTCCCCACTTCCCCACCACACTGCCTGCTTCCCCACTTCCCCACCGCGCTGCTCGCTTCCCCACTACCCCACCGCGCTGCTCGCTTCCCCACTTCCCCACCACATTGCCCGCTTCCCCACTTCCCCACCACGCTGCCCGCTTCCCCACTTCCCCACCGCGCTGCTCGCTTCCCCACTTCCCCACCGCGCTGCCCGCTTCCCCACTTCCCCACCGCGCTGCCCGCTTCCCCACCACATTGCCCGCTTCCCCACTTCCCCACCGCGCTGCCTGCTTCCCCACTTCCCCACCGCGCTGCCCGCTTCCCCACCACACTGCCCGCTTCCCCACTTCCCCACCGCGCTGCCCGCTTCCCCACTTCCCCACCACACTGCCTGCTTCCCCACTTCCCCACCGCGCTGCCCGCTTCCCCACCACACTGCCCGCTTCCCCACTTCCCCACCACACTGCCTGCTTCCCCACTTCCCCACCGCGCTGCCCGCTTCCCCACCACACTGCCCGCTTCCCCACTTCCCCACCGCGCTGCCCGCTTCCCCACCACACTGCCCGCTTCCCCACTTCCCCACCGCGCTGCCCGCTTCCCCACCACACTGCCCGCTTCCCCACCGCACTGCCCGCTTCCCCACCACACTGCCCGCTTCCCCACTTCCCCACCGCGCTGCCCGCTTCCCCACCGCGCTGCCCGCTTCCCCACCGCGCTGCCCGCTTCCCCACTTCCCCACCACACTGCCCGCTTCCCCACCGCGCTGCCCGCTTCCCCACTTCCCCACCACACTGCCCGCTTCCCCACTTCCCCACCACGCTGCCCGCTTCCCCACCACACTGCCCGCTTCCCCACTTCCCCACCACACTGCCCGCTTTCCCACCACACTGCCCGCTTCCCCACCACACTGCCCGCTTCCCCACTTCCCCACCGCGCTGCCCGCTTCCCCACCACACTGCCCACTTCCCCACCCCATTGCCCGCTTCCCCACCACACTGCCCGCTTCCCCACCGCGCTGCCCGCTTCCCCACCGCGCTGCCCGCTTCCCCACCGCGCTGCCCGCTTCCCCACCACACTGCCCGCTTCCCCACTTCCCCACCACACTGCCCGCTTCCCCACCCCATTGCCCGCTTCCCCACCACACTGCCCGCTTCCCCACCGCGCTGCCCGCTTCCCCACCACACTGCCCGCTTCCCCACCACACTGCCCGCTTCCCCACCACACTGCCCACTTCCCCACCCCATTGCCCGCTTCCCCACCACACTGCCCGCTTCCCCACCACACTGCCCGCTTCCCCACTTCCCCACCACGCTGCCCGCTTCCCCACCACACTGCCCGCTTCCCCACTTCCCCACCACACTGCTCGCTTCCCCACCACACTGCCCGCTTCCCCACTTCCCCACCGCGCTGCCCGCTTCCCCACCACACTGCCCGCTTCCCCACCACACTGCCCACTTCCCCACCCCATTGCCCGCTTCCCCACGACACTGCCCGCTTCCCCACCACACTGCCCACTTCCCCACCCCATTGCCCGCTTCCCCACCACGCTGCCCGCTTCCCCACCACGCTGCCCGCTTCCCCACCACGCTGCCCGCTTCCCCACCACACTGCCCGCTTCCCCACCCCATTGCCCGCTTCCCCACCACACTGCCCGCTTCCCCACCACGCTGCCCGCTTCCCCACCACACTGCCCGCTTCCCCACCCCATTGCCCGCTTCCCCACCACACTGCCCGCTTCCCCACCACGCTGCCCGCTTCCCCACCACACTGCCCCCTTCCCCACCCCATTGCCCGCTTCCCCACCACACTGCCCGCTTCCCCACCACGCTGCCCGCTTCCCCACCACACTGCCCGCTTCCCCACCACGCTGCCCGCTTCCCCACCACACTGCCCGCTTCCCCACCACACTGCCCGCTTCCCCACCACACTGCCCGCTTCCCCACCACACTGCCCGCTTCCCCACTTCCCCACCACGCTGGCCGCTTCCCCACCACACTGCCCGCTTCCCCACCACACTGCCCGCTTCCCCACCACACTGCCCGCTTCCCCACTTCCCCACCACGCTGCCCGCTTCCCCACCACACTGCCCGCTTCCCCACCACACTGCCCGCTTCCCCACCACACTGCCCGCTTCCCCACTTCCCCACCGCGCTGCCCGCTTCCCCACCACACTGCCCGCTTGCCCGCTTCCCCACTTCCCCACCACGCTGCCCGCTTCCCCACCACACTGCCCGCTTCCCCACCACACTGCCCGCTTCCCCACTTCCCCACCGCGCTGCCCGCTTCCCCACCACACTGCCCGCTTCCCCACCACACTGCCCGCTTCCCCACTTCCCCACCACGCTGGCCGCTTCCCCACCACACTGCCCGCTTCCCCACCACACTGCCCGCTTCCCCACCACACTGCCCGCTTCCCCACTTCCCCACCACGCTGGCCGCTTCCCCACCACACTGCCCGCTTCCCCACCACACTGCCCGCTTCCCCACCACACTGCCCGCTTCCCCACTTCCCCACCACGCTGCCCGCTTCCCCACCACACTGCCCGCTTCCCCACCACACTGCCCGCTTCCCCACCACACTGCCCGCTTCCCCACCACACTGCCCGCTTCCCCACTTCCCCACCGCGCTGCCCGCTTCCCCACCACACTGCCCGCTTCCCCACCACACTGCCCACTTCCCCACCCCATTGCCCGCTTCCCCACGACACTGCCCGCTTCCCCACCACACTGCCCACTTCCCCACCCCATTGCCCGCTTCCCCACCACACTGCCCGCTTCCCCACCACACTGCCCGCTTCCCCACCACGCTGCCCGCTTCCCCACCACGCTGCCCGCTTCCCCACCACACTGCCCGCTTCCCCACCCCATTGCCCGCTTCCCCACCACACTGCCCGCTTCCCCACCACGCTGCCCGCTTCCCCACCACACTGCCCGCTTCCCCACCCCATTGCCCGCTTCCCCACCACACTGCCCGCTTCCCCACCACGCTGCCCGCTTCCCCACCACACTGCCCCCTTCCCCACCCCATTGCCCGCTTCCCCACCACACTGCCCGCTTCCCCACCACGCTGCCCGCTTCCCCACCACACTGCCCGCTTCCCCACCACACTGCCCGCTTCCCCACCACACTGCCCGCTTCCCCACTTCCCCACCACGCTGGCCGCTTCCCCACCACACTGCCCGCTTCCCCACCACACTGCCCGCTTCCCCACCACACTGCCCGCTTCCCCACTTCCCCACCACGCTGCCCGCTTCCCCACCACACTGCCCGCTTCCCCACCACACTGCCCGCTTCCCCACCACACTGCCCGCTTCCCCACTTCCCCACCGCGCTGCCCGCTTCCCCACCACACTGCCCGCTTGCCCGCTTCCCCACTTCCCCACCACGCTGCCCGCTTCCCCACCACACTGCCCGCTTCCCCACCACACTGCCCGCTTCCCCACCACACTGCCCGCTTCCCCACTTCCCCACCGCGCTGCCCGCTTCCCCACCACACTGCCCGCTTCCCCACCACACTGCCCGCTTCCCCACTTCCCCACCACGCTGGCCGCTTCCCCACCACACTGCCCGCTTCCCCACCACACTGCCCGCTTCCCCACCACACTGCCCGCTTCCCCACTTCCCCACCACGCTGGCCGCTTCCCCACCACACTGCCCGCTTCCCCACCACACTGCCCGCTTCCCCACCACACTGCCCGCTTCCCCACTTCCCCACCACGCTGCCCGCTTCCCCACCACACTGCCCGCTTCCCCACCACACTGCCCGCTTCCCCACCACACTGCCCGCTTCCCCACTTCCCCACCGCGCTGCCCGCTTCCCCACCACACTGCCCGCTTGCCCGCTTCCCCACTTCCCCACCACGCTGCCCGCTTCCCCACCACACTGCCCGCTTCCCCACCACACTGCCCGCTTCCCCACCACACTGCCCGCTTCCCCACTTCCCCACCGCGCTGCCCGCTTCCCCACTTCCCCACCGCGCTGCCCGCTTCCCCACCACACTGCCCGCTTCCCCACCACACTGCCCGCTTCCCCACTTCCCCACCGCGCTGCCCGCTTCCCCACCACACTGCCCGCTTCCCCACCACACTGCCCACTTCCCCACCCCATTGCCCACTTCCCCACCCCATTGCCCACTTCCCCACCACACTGCCCGCTTCCCCACCACACTGCCCACTTCCCCACCCCATTGCCCGCTTCCCCACCACACTGCCCGCTTCCCCACCACGCTGCCCGCTTCCCCACCACGCTGCCCGCTTGCCCGCTTCCCCACTTCCCCACCACGCTGCCCGCTTCCCCACCACACTGCCCGCTTCCCCACCACACTGCCCGCTTCCCCACCACACTGCCCGCTTCCCCACTTCCCCACCGCGCTGCCCGCTTCCCCACTTCCCCACCGCGCTGCCCGCTTCCCCACCACACTGCCCGCTTCCCCACCACACTGCCCGCTTCCCCACCGCGCTGCCCGCTTCCCCACCACACTGCCCGCTTCCCCACCACACTGCCCACTTCCCCACCCCATTGCCCACTTCCCCACCCCATTGCCCACTTCCCCACCACACTGCCCGCTTCCCCACCACACTGCCCACTTCCCCACCCCATTGCCCGCTTCCCCACCACACTGCCCGCTTCCCCACCACGCTGCCCGCTTCCCCACCACGCTGCCCGCTTCCCCACCACGCTGCCCGCTTCCCCACCACACTGCCCACTTCCCCACCCCATTGCCCGCTTCCCCACCACGCTGCCCGCTTCCCCACCACGCTGCCCGCTTCCCCACCACACTGCCCACTTCCCCACCCCATTGCCCGCTTCCCCACCACACTGCCCGCTTCCCCACTTCCCCACCACACTGCCCGCTTCCCCACCACACTGCCCACTTCCCCACCCCATTGCCCGCTTCCCCACCACACTGCCCGCTTCCCCACCGCGCTGCCCGCTTCCCCACCACACTGCCCGCTTCCCCACCACACTGCCCGCTTCCCCACCACACTGCCCGCTTCCCCACCACACTGCCCACTTCCCCACCCCATTGCCCGCTTCCCCACCACACTGCCCGCTTCCCCACCACACTGCCCGCTTCCCCACTTCCCCACCACGCTGCCCGCTTCCCCACCACACTGCCCGCTTCCCCACTTCCCCACCGCGCTGCCCGCTTCCCCACCACACTGCCCGCTTCCCCACCACACTGCCCACTTCCCCACCCCATTGCCCGCTTCCCCACGACACTGCCCGCTTCCCCACCACACTGCCCACTTCCCCACCCCATTGCCCGCTTCCCCACCACACTGCCCGCTTCCCCACCACGCTGCCCGCTTCCCCACCCCATTGCCCGCTTCCCCACCACACTGCCCGCTTCCCCACCACGCTGCCCGCTTCCCCACCACGCTGCCCGCTTCCCCACCACGCTGCCCGCTTCCCCACCACACTGCCCGCTTCCCCACCCCATTGCCCGCTTCCCCACCACACTGCCCGCTTCCCCACCACACTGCCCGCTTCCCCACCACACTGCCCGCTTCCCCACTTCCCCACCACACTGCCCGCTTCCCCACCACACTGCCCGCTTCCCCACCACACTGCCCGCTTCCCCACCACACTGCCCGCTTCCCCACTTCCCCACCACGCTGCCCGCTTCCCCACCACACTGCCCGCTTCCCCACCACACTGCCCGCTTCCCCACCACACTGCCCGCTTCCCCACCACACTGCCCGCTTCCCCACTTCCCCACCACGCTGCCCGCTTCCCCACCACACTGCCCGCTTCCCCACCACGCTGCCCGCTTCCCCACCACACTGCCCGCTTCCCCACCGCGCTGCCCGCTTCCCCACCACACTGCCCGCTTGCCCGCTTCCCCACTTCCCCACCACGCTGCCCGCTTCCCCACCACACTGCCCGCTTCCCCACCACACTGCCCGCTTCCCCACCACACTGCCCGCTTCCCCACTTCCCCACCGCGCTGCCCGCTTCCCCACCACACTGCCCGCTTCCCCACCACACTGCCCACTTCCCCACCCCATTGCCCACTTCCCCACCACACTGCCCGCTTCCCCACCACACTGCCCACTTCCCCACCCCATTGCCCGCTTCCCCACCACACTGCCCGCTTCCCCACCACGCTGCCCGCTTCCCCACCACGCTGCCCGCTTCCCCACCACGCTGCCCGCTTCCCCACCACACTGCCCGCTTCCCCACCACACTGCCCGCTTCCCCACCACACTGCCCACTTCCCCACCCCATTGCCCGCTTCCCCACCACACTGCCCGCTTCCCCACCACACTGCCCACTTCCCCACCCCATTGCCCGCTTCCCCACCACACTGCCCGCTTCCCCACCACGCTGCCCGCTTCCCCAACACACTGCCCGCTTCCCCACCACGCTGCCCGCTTCCCCAACTACTGCTTACTTCCAAAACACGCTTCTCGCTTCTTCCCCAACATACTGTGTGGGGGGGGGGGGGGGGAGGGGGGTAAATGAGAATTTCCTAAACAACCGGTCCCCCCAGAAAATAAACGTGGCCCCTCGCCCGGGAGGTGCACAGTTTAATATAACGGAGCAAGAACACGTGGTCTCGGCTGCGGTTCTGTGGGTGACGTGACAAGTTTCAGATGGGATAAAGCAGGAGTGGTCATCCCCAGTCCTCAAGAGCCAGGGTCAGCAACAGGTCAGGCTTTCAGGGTATCCCTGCTGCAGCACAGGTGGCTCAATCACAATGTCTGCACCACCTGTGCTGAAGCAGGGGTATTCTGAAAACCTGACCTGTTGGTGGCCCTTGAGCACTGGAGCTGGCCACCCCTGGGTTAATACAATGTCTCAGCTGGTTGTATTGTGAGCAGGCTATTCCAAGGCAGCGCAGAACATCAGGAGGCTCCAGCCACGGCCTGGCTCCTGACCTCAGACCTACACAGGGAGGCTCCGCAAAGATACATTGTAAGTACTGCACTCTCTGTACACAAAGGATGTTACAAAGGCTGCATTCACTGCCCGTGACAGACAGATTACTGCCCAGATACTACCACTTGCGCATTTATTGACACAGCGAGGGGGGGGGGAAGGTCCAGCAGCCTCGGGGAAAACTTTATACTGTATCCCTGGCACAATGGGCATGCCGGTTCATTAAAATGCATGCCATTCTTACATGTTTTGTAGAGCTCCCCAAAACGCATTTTAGACCAGAGTGGTGCAAGCAAAGTGACCAGCCTGGTGCTGTACTCCCAGGGTGCCGACACTGCCATGCTGTTTCCCACCTCTCCTAAAAGGGGTTAGCTACATCGTCACATTCTCAAGTGTTAAGCAGACCAACTTCTGTTTGCAGTTACGACAGATCATACATCATGTCGGCAACACAAATCCAAGACAGCAGGCACGTGAAATCCCCACTCAAGCACTGCGTAGAACGCTATTTTGTATGTAGCCATGTATCCTCTTGGCTACTAATCTGCCCTGCCTAACACAAACCCTGGTACCAGCGCAGAGTGTTAGGCCGCGCTTATTGTGCTGGCGACGGTGATGCGACCGATGATACCACCCGCGATAGTTGTAATTTGTTTTTTAGCGATGGTCGCCAGTGACGTCACTAAAGGGGGCTGGCTGCGCAATTTGATTGGTTTAGAGGCAATCACGTGGCGACTGTCTCCAAAAAAAAACAACAACAAAAATCAGAGACCCATCACGCTTACTATAAGCACTGGCGACGGTGTCAATTGTTTTGTTTGAGCGACGTCGCATCGCCGGCACTATAGGCATGCTGCGGTCGCTCCAAAAAAATCAAATTGACTTCCAGCGACCGTGCGATCGCGTCTACTATAAGCTCACGCGCAGCGGCAATACATTTGTTTTGCCGCAACTTCGCCGACACTACCACACCACAGACTTAGTTAATCCGGGAATTGCCCCTGCAGTAAGCAATTCTCTTGAGTGACAGAAGGGTTGGGACTAGGCCTGTGTTCCGCCCTATCAGGGTCAGACATTCCCCCTGGGTACAAAAGGAACTGCAGAGCCTAAATTTAGTGGTTCTGCTCAGAGAGTTGGAAGTGTGGAGCTAGGGCTCTGGCCATCTTGCTTCCCCTCCCTCGGGGGAGTGGGACAACTACCACTTATTCCACCAGGGAATAAGGGAGTTAAGGATAGACCTTTGGGGCCTTAAGCTCCCTGGGTTGATTCCAGGGACCAGAGAGGAAGAAGTGTACCTGTTGTGTGCTGATTTGTTGAAGAATAAAGACTGTTCCTGTTGTATACTCCTGCCTGAGTGCAGTTAATCAGGGGGAGTACTAGAGTTTTCCTGCAGGGACTGGAGGCGCTGCACACAAAAGAACTGAGATCAACCCTAAAGCCTGTCCTGTTCATCCCCACTACCACCTGCGGACACTCAGTATGATGCAAGCCTAGCAGGTGAGCAGCACAAGACCACCACCAACGACATCTCCCAGAGGGTGGGGGAACACCTGTTACATGTATAAGAGCCATTAGCTGAAAGAGGGGTAAGAGAAAGGAGCCATTTGCTAATAAAACATTTCTTAGAGTCCAATGCTGGAGCGCTAAAACAATGAATATCTAGAACTGGATTAGTGAGACCTGGGCGGTTCGCTCAATCCTCCATGTGTACGCTTAACGAGAACATGTTCAAAGTCATCTCTCGGTCTTGACCGAAGCCGCCACAAAACCTATCCATCATGCACCTCCATGTTGAAGGGGATGCAGGCAAACAGGCTCAACGCGCCACTCTGGTGGTTGTACCCAAAACTTAAGCAAATGTCAAGAAAATAAGTTACCAACCAGAACATACAAAGAAGCCCAAAGCTACATCCAGCATGGCAAAAATATACAGTGAAATATCTATACATCTCTTGAAGGGTCATTTAGTTAAACCCTTTGGCCAAAGTGTTATAAGCCTGCAACAAGATCAAGGTAATGTCCTTGATGTTAGCTGCAGGCTTATGCTTTGACCAAAGGGTTTACCTAAATGACCCTTTAAGAGATGTATAGATATTTCACTGTATTTTTTTGTCATGCTGGACGTAGCTTTGGGCTGTTTGTTGTATACATTTAGTCACGCCCAGTAGCACTTACTTTTGTGTTTTTTTTTAGAGCTTGGGTATCTGTGTTTATCAACCAGAACATAGCCATAAGCAAACCTACAACTGTAGGTAGACTGATGGTCTCCAGAGTTGTGTGCTGCAGTGGACCACGATTCTGGCTCAGAAGCATCACAGCATTAACCCTTTGGTACCAGTGAGAACACCAAGTTGACACACCTGTGGCAAGGATTTGTCTAGACAAGAAATGATTGCAAATATTTGTAGCTCCTAAAACAGGTGGGCAACCTATTTTTCAATGTAGCCACATCGCCACCATGTAAAAATGGTGACATTTGGTTGCTCAATCGAACATAAAAAAAAAACCAAACCACACTGTTCACCTGCTTCCCTCACCTCAGCACTATCACCTGCTGCTGCTTCCCTCACCTCAGCACTATCACCCGCTGCTGCACTTTGACTCATTCAGAAAGTGTAAACCAGCACACACCATCAGGAAGATAAACTTTACTGTGGGAGCTGGCAAACTCAATTTGCCACTTGTGTGCATAGGGTTGCCGACACCCATGGCAGGGTATGTGAGGTCAACTTCCACCCAACTCATGGGGGGTGGGGGGTCTCTCAAAGCAAATAATTTTAGTGAATGGTTGCACAATAACCAGTAATAGAACTACACACCTGTGTCCCGGGCAAATGCAACCATAAGCTTCGGTACCCCTCTCCCTATGGTTTCTCCCCCCCCACCACTAATAAAAAGTTAACCATATATGTCAAAATGTAATGTTGTTGCAACTGTACATTCCTATTTATGCGTGAAGACCAATAAGAAAAGTCAGTCTCACAAGGAGAGGGACCATGAATGGAAAACTGTGCAAGAAACAAGAAGTCACATAAATTCTGCAAAAAGGAATATTTTATTTAACAAATTTCTTTAAATACATAAGCTCCCCTCAAAGTGCTTGCCAACAGTGCAGAGACCGTGCACACCAGACACCCTCAGAAGTTGAAGTCGTCCTTCTGCACGCCCGGGACCTGGAACGTGTAGCCCTCTTTGTCCATGTCCGGTTCTAGAGCAGCCACGTCGTCAACCTCCTGGTGAAACAGAAAAAGCAGAGACAGTGAGAGCCGGAGAGGAAAGGATACACGCGGAAGTGCAAACATGCAGCTGAAGCACACTGCACATGTGACTCACTAGGGAGAAAGAAGAATTCACACGGGGGCGGGGGGGGGGGGGGGGGGCTGGAAGCGGGAGAAAGAGAACCCATCTCCCACATAGTTAAATAAAAAGAAAATTGATTTTAACACATCTGGGACCGATCCTGTAAGAATGGTGCTGGGATCTTCAAACTTGTGGCTTCAAGATGTTGACATACAATGAGCTCATTAGATTCTACAGCTCCTGTATACTGCGCATAGAAGTTTCTGCATGGTGAAGCCGTTATACCAAGTAGTAATCCAGTGGGATACAGAAGATAGGACAAGCGCACAATTCCGTGTAGTATGTTAAAAAAAAAAAAAAAAAAATACAAGAATTCAGCCTTAGCGTGCATCACTTAGACACTGTATCAAAGGTTACCACAGCACCACAGACTGCGTTGATCTCAACATGCACCAATCAGGGGGACATTGGCAGCAGTTGTGGGCAAATAGGACCTCCAATCCTCAGACTCTGCGTCCCCAGTACCAAATTGCAGAGAAGCAGGAACGTAGAAGTGCAGCTCTCCTGATCAGCAAATAGGTCCGAAAGTCCATGTAGTGTAGACTACAGCAGTCTTAGCCAGAACAAGTCCACAATATAAACAAATGTGCACATGACCCCACGCATCCAGAAGACTAGAGACTCTTTAAGTTGAGGTTGCAGAGGCCTCACGCAGAGCCCCAGCATTAAATGTGGTTTGTGTGTTTGGAATGGTGTTCCAAAATGCAACCCCCAACAAAATCCTGCACGCCCCCAGTTTGCACACCCGTGGTTTAAGTGATACACAATAATTTGGTTCTGTTTTCTATATGCGATACCCCTTTTTGACACCAATTTTTAGTACACCACCAAGGCCAGCACTTTTCCCATTTGTATTTTCTGAAGCCATTAAGATGCTGAGCCATCTGTGTGGATAGCTGCAGACCCTTGTAGTCGTGGTTGGATAAGGTTTTTTCCCAGTCTGACTTGTGGTAGTCATTTTTACTGCCACCTTCACTATTCATTGTCACTGATGTACAACCTCCTTGATTGGTGCTAGTGCACATGTTGCACATTGCTGCTACTTTTTCTCTTTCAATCCAATTGGATGCCTGATGTACAGGATGACTGACCTGGCCCAAGAGCATAAGGAGCAGACACTGCAATCAACCACATCCCCCCACCACTTACAAAGCAGTGTCTCATCACCAATCTTACAGCCAGATGTAGATTACACCAACACCATTATATATGTATTGAAGTGTCACTGCTGACCACACAACCCTGCAGTCACACTTTAATTTGTGCTTGGCACCAAACAGGTTGTCTTTTGACGATGAGCACCACATTTGTATTTGTGCTGCAGGGGCACCCATCTTTCAAGGGGTTAGGTGTCCCGTTTTAAGAAGCTGCAGACAGCCTCTACCAGCGCTGCAGCTGAGTGAGCCTTTAAATGAGGTAGCACTAGTGTTGTACTGGGTCCATATAATAAAAATAAAGTAATGGCTACCCGGGAAAAATAAAACATTTTACCCTACCCGGCTGGCACTTACCTGCACGGACGAAAGACCAGTGAGGAAGACCAGTGAGGAAGACTGAGGCGACATGTGGGACCAGCAGCAGACATCCTGGTGGTGGCGGAAGCAGCTGAAGGTCTTGTTCATCTGGTGGGAGCAGCAGGAACAGAGCACACAGCCGATGCGAGCTGGGGAAGTATGGGACCAGAGCATTCCTATTGGACAGCTGGCTGTCCAATAGGAACACTCCTGCCACATGCTTCCCCTGGCAGGAGCTGTGTGCTCTGTTCCTGCTGCTCCCGCCAGATGAACAAGGACTTTGGCTGCTGCCACCAGGACTTCTGCTGCTGGTCTCAGATGTCACTGTGGTCTTCCATTGCCGGCTGCAGGCAAGTGTTTATCAATTCTCCGATGCCCTGAAATTACCCGGTGCTGGTCAATTTCTGGGTAGCTGAAAAGGCGCCGGGTACATCACTACCTCAGACTCTTAGCAGCAAAAAAGAGTTAAGCATGCAACCCATACCTCTCCTGCAAAGTACTTTTCTATCAGAGCCAGCGCAGCGTGATACACCATGTGATTGTCGTGTGTCTGCAAAGCCTCGATCTTCTCCAGGCCTCCCAGCTCCTCCACAATGAGGCAAAGCTTCTCCAGCTCAGCCAGCTTCTCTGCAGCCTGAAAGGGACAGAGCTCAGCACTGGACATTCCCCAAAACACGGTCTCAGTGATAAAGTGAGAGCCCTCCATACTGCTCTTCAGAATGTCCCAAGCTCACAATTCTTTCGGCTGCCCAAGGCAGAACCCTTGCTCGTACGTGGCACCAGTTTAGGATTGTGAAGTCAGCACATTGAGTCACAGGGAAGGTGGCACCAACCACTGGCAGATTTAACCACCAACTGATACGTGGTATCCTCTATCACCAGCTGAAGGATAACATTCTGGCAACTCACCAGGAATATGTTGGAGATGGCATCCAGGATCACCAGTATGGTTTTGCTGTCCCTGGTAGTTAACATATTGAGCAGAGGCTCCAACACCCCACATTGGACCAGCTGCACCACCTGCTCCACAGTGCCCCCACTGGTGAAATTGGTCACTGCCCACACCGCTTCCTTCTGAGCCTTGAAGTCTCCCTAAAGAGAAAAGATCCGTGATGACATTCTCTGGCTGTAACTATGTGAGTACAGGACAGTGGGAGCGGGGAGAGAGGAAGGAGAGCCAGGAGCAGCTCTGTACCACTGCCAATAAAGAACATCCTACCTTCAAGCCCACAGCTTGGCCCAGCTTGTGCTAATCCAGACTAGTGATTCCTCTGCTAGTATTTATATGAAGGGGAAATTGGTAACCTTGCACTTACAACTGAAGTACTGATTTACAAGCTGAAGAATCTCTACACCGACATGTAGCTACCCTGTCCAGATCTATACAGCGGCATGTTCTTGTGCAGAGATCTAGGAGGAAGCTTCGACTACAGCACTGTTAGGGCTTGTGCTCCTGGCATTACCCGAACGGGTTCCCTCAGATAAAATTCTCACCTTCCGGAGGAGATCCACGAGAGGTGGCAGGAGCCCGCAGGTGATGAGTTGCTGGATCTGCTGAGCAGGTCCAGCAGAGATGTTACTGAGGGTCCACGCTGCCTCCTTCTGCACGCTCGGCTTCTGGTGCCGCAGGAGCTGGGGCAGGATGGCCAGAACGCCGGCTTCGATAGCAACCTGCGTCTGTTTGTCAGTCCCTGTGACTATATTCCCAACAGTGCGCAGAGATGGAGTCTGGGGGGAAACAAGGGATACAATATGTCAAGGACCCCACAATAAGGCGGACCATCCAGTTAAATGGATGGGCTGAAGTAGTTCAGTGGTAGGGTCAGCTCTCCTAAGGCATGTTATGTTTTGGGTGCCTGTGGCATAGGAAGAGTGCCCTACAGCAGGGGTGTGCAAGCTTTTTGCCTTGCGCGCCCTGCCTGCTCGCCCCCACTGCTCACACCCCCCCCCCCCCCACCTAGTCTGAAGCATCAAATTACATCAACCCGCGGCATCATTTGCTGCAACCGACTGAGTCACAGTAAGTGAAGTTGCAGAGGCCTCGTGCTGTCCCCTGGCATTTATTTTAAGTGCCTTGGGGAAGAGTGTGGGACCTCTAACCTCCGCAAAAATAAATAGTGTGCCCCACTCTACAGGGCAGTGATGTGCCTGCAAAATGCCACATACAGCGCTGCATACTCTGTCAGTGCCATGTTATGGGAACGCTTCAGATCCATAATTTGTGATACCTTTGATGAACAAAAAAAATAAATATGGTATGATCTGTTTAATACTTTTAACTATACACAAGGTGTAAACACTGCAACATCTTCCAGGACATTTACTGGCCCAGAGCAGCGATATTTATTAAAGTGGAACCCAAGGACTGTTTAGGAAGAGGTTTCTTTTAATAACCGCACATGTGATTTGCATGGGCACTGTCTCCAGGCTTCACTTCAGAGGCCATACGCTAGTAAACAGTAAATAAAGACACCCAAGCACATTAGAACAGCACCTGTAGCCTAGCTTAAAGAAACATGGCAGGCATCAGTTCAGTGGTCTTCCTGATGCCACAATGTTTAGGGATTCTGGAGTAGAACTAGACATGCTTATATAAAGAATCTAGTACACCTTTTAAGCTGTGGAAAAAGATGGTGTAAAAAAAAAGGGAACTCACCAGGATTGTCAGCTCAGAGCTGGACATCAGCTGCACCAGCCGGTCCACAGCTCCAGTCTTGACCACCACATCAATGCGGTCATTGGAACCATCAGTGAGGTAGGACATGGCCCAGCAGGTGTCAGAAAGGATGTCCTTGTCCTCATGGTGTAGTAGTTGGATCAGCACTGGCATGATTTGCAGGACTGCTGGCATGGGCGGGTAAGGGTTCTTGTTCCGGCAGAGGTTAGACAGGGTCCATGTGATGTTCCGGAGGTACCCAATCTAAACGGCCAGGCCCAGGATGGTAAGGAGGCATCATTAAACCCAAAGACCAGAGCAAAGCAGGAACAGATCTTTAGAAGTGCGCATTTATATTGTCACATGTGGAGTCTCCACCCCAACACCCAAGCTGATGCACAGAACAGGATTAAGGGAGGTTGGGAGATTTTAGGACATGGGCTGAATTTCCATTGAATATGGAGAGAATCACAATAAATTTCATAAAGCAAACTATTACGAGGTGTGTGAGGCATGTCTGATCTGTACTCTGGCAGAAAGTGGATCAAGTAGAGAAGCAATCCAATCTGACATGGGTGCTCCGTTCTTCTCTAGCTCAGACAATCACATGAATCAAGGCAACAAGAGCAAACAAACCGCACTCCAGAACTTGGCAAAGGTCCAATGTGTCAATTCTACAATAAAACTTTAATATTGCTTATTCCCCCCCCCCCCCCCCCCCCCCACCAAGTCCTCTGAAGTGCTTTTTTGCTCGTCCTGCTTTGATTCAGCGAGCAGAGAAGCCCATCACATGAAGTCAGGATGTTAGCATTATCTTGCATTAAACGGGCAATAGATGGAACATAATTATTCCCCTTTATAAAGCATTATTCCCCTTTATAAAGCATTAAGTGTAAGACCACACCTTGAATGTTGAGTACAATTTGGGGCACCAGTCCTTAGAAAAGACATTATGGAACGAGTGCAGGAAAGAGCAACCAAATTAATAAAGGGGATGCACAATCTGATTTATGGAGAGGCTAGAGAAATTAAATTTAC
Source organism: Ascaphus truei (assembly GCF_040206685.1). Lineage (NCBI taxonomy): Eukaryota > Metazoa > Chordata > Amphibia > Anura > Ascaphidae > Ascaphus > Ascaphus truei. The sequence goes on from NC_134493.1 coordinate 41,365,822, forward strand.
TTACATTAGAAAATGTGTCTAAGAGGAGATATGATAACTATATACAGTACAAATATATTCAGGGTCAATACAAAGCTTTCAAAATAATTATAAAATTATTCATCTCAATGGCCGTACAAAAGGACTCAGAGGCATCCCTTAAGGTTGGAGGAAAGGGGATTTCACCAGCAACAAAGGAAAGGTTCTTTACAGTAAGGGCAGTTACACTGTAGGATTCATTACCCATGGAGACTGATGGCAGATACGATGTTAAAAAAAAAAAAAAGTTGGACAGCTTTAGAAAGGAAAGCTATACAGGGATATACCAAATAAGTAACCATGGGAAGGAGGTTGATCCAGGGAGTAATCTGATTGCCAATTATTGGAGTCAGGAATGAATTTATTTTTCCCCTTATGAGAAATCACTGGATGATGTCACCAGGGGTTTTGTTTGCCTTCCTCTGGATCAATATACTGCAAGTACGGATATACTGTAGGATAAAGTATCTCGTCTAAATTTAGCAAATGTTGAACTTTGACGCATGTCTTTTCAACCTCATCTACCATGTTACCGTTTGTGCCGTGAAAGTCAAAGTATCAAGACAGCCTATGCCTAAAAGCAAAGTGCTGCAAGATCTTCCAGCAGTGAAGGAGTTAAGCCACTGTGTCAATGTGAAAAGTGAGCGATGAGCAACTATATTCACTGGGGACAGTCAGCTCAGACTAAGCCAGGCTCAGGATGTGGCAGATGTGGGCACGGTTTGTGCGCCATGTGTATGACCCCACTATGTATATAGAAGAAATAGTTACAGGCGTCTGCGGGTTCACAAGGGAGAGCAGCGGCGGGATCACATTGCAGCTGATCAGAGAGTCTCTGTACATGGGACCGTCACCTGCACGAACGGAAAGGTGACAACGAGTACTGTGAATTTTGGGCACCCATAAACCCATGCCAACATTTGAAACTAGATACAAAGAAAAAGCAACAACATGGGGCATCCTCACAGCCCAAAGGTATCCATGCAGGACAGGAGGTATATTAAGGAAAGGAATTAGGTTGGTAACATTGTAACAAGGAGCAGTCTGCACAAACCCACAATTTGGCATGGTTCTGCTAGCATCTGGTGTCCAGGAGGATTTAGGATGATGCAACACAGGCATCTCCTCTAGATTCTGGGTCAAAATGTGCGCCAGCACCAACAAAGTTAAGTTACTTTTATTTTGATACCCAGGAGTACCAGTACTTCCCTACAGGTGCAGAACTTTACATTTAAACTAAATTTCCTCATAAAATGTAACAATAAATGTTTCTGCAAAGTTAAAATAAAAGTAATGCTAGTGCCTCAAAGAGGAACATCACCTCAGCCATGGACTTGTGCCTGTTGGGCAGTGCCAGTCTTACCTGCTATGTTTCCTAGTGCCCACACAGCCTGCTCACTGATGTGCAGGTGCGGGGAGGACAGCAGGGCGATGAACGCCGTGACAGCACCGCCCTCCACCACGATCTTGGTTTGGCTGGAGGTCCCAGAGGCGATGTTGGTGAGAGCCCAGGCAGCTTCAAACTGCAGGGAGCTATTATTATGGTGGCCCAGGAACTCCACTAGCCTTGGGATCAGCCCAGCCTCAATGATCTCGTTCAGGGGAGGGTTCCTCTCACGGGACAGCATCTTCCTGCAGGAGAGATCACAGGAGCAGGCAACAGGAACACATTGATTCTGGTAAACTATATCTGCCACCCATAACCCCCACCCAGAATGATGGATGGCATTTATAAACACAAATTGGAGTAGGCACCAACCCCCAGGCTCAAAAATAAATAAATTCCCTTTAACCCTAGGAGCAGCTGTTCTGATATGTCAGAATCTGGCTATAATCCTTGGTCTTTATGTTAGACAGTGATCTTATTACAGACTATGGGATTTGTTAGTAGCCCCCAGGCTTGTGTTGGGCAGGTACCTTGCTGCCTGTGTGGCCCTCAGTTCCAGGTCAGCATTTGCAGAGTGTATCCCTTGCACTATTTCCTCCAGAGAGAGCAGAGGAACCTGCGAGAGACAAACATTAGCGTTACATGATCAGCATGAACTGGGAAGGGGTTGGTCAGGTTCTTTTAGCACGGTTTCTACAAGGAATAGGTTTCCGGGAAGGGGGTGGTGGGGGCAGGACATTAGATCTCAGTCTAATTAATAGACATGCAATTGGAAGAGTTCTCAGCATGTCTGGTGCGCATCTGATCAGCTCTGCAACCTGATGCCCGGAAGCTCTAAAGTACTGAAATACAACAATTGTACTGGTGCACTCAGCTACAGAGTGGAGTTAGGAGGCAGCCATGTTTCATTTGTGATGTCATTTAGGTCACTGGCTTCTGCTTCCCGTGGATTGTGTTGCATGTCACTGAATCAGAATATACTGCAGCCTCCGATAGTGCCAGTGTAGCAAGTAACATTACAAATTCCACATCTGCCTCCTAATATAAAATTATGTATTTGTATCTTGTGTAGCGGCGTATATACACATACACAGCATGTGCCCGACCTTTGTGTAACATGCTGCAAGGTTTGCTGTATTGCAACTCACCGCAGAGCTGGAGGTCTTGCGCTGCTCCGGAGACAGGCATTCCTCGTCTGGGAAACTTGACACATTCCGCCTCTTCAGAATCTGCTCATCTTTCTTGGCCTTCCTGAGCTCCACACTCACCTCCACCCGCCGGCGTCTCAGCTCCTGCAACAAGGCACCTTCCAATGAGCACCTCCCAACACCAGAGCAGGTACAGCCAGATAACCCTTTCACTGCCAGAGGATACGGCAATACTAGCATGCAGTGCCACTCAAAGGTAGAGGGTTAACCACCACAACTACACATCAGCTTCTTCCCAATTACTTCAATCACCACCCAACCACCATCTATTAATCTCCTTTGTCCCAACTCAGAGTATAACCCTTGTTTCCATCATTTCCCTCTGGGGACTAGATGCAGAGTAGCACTTGGGAGAGACAGGGTGAGGTGCACAAAAGAGTGGGGAGAAGAGAACAGATGTATTCTGCAATATGCAGCTCAGGTGGGAAGCAACTACATTAACCCATAAGTGCCAGATCATTCAATGCAGACAGAGGGGCTCAGAGGAGAAACTCCGTTACCGCAGAGTCTCTGCCTTTGTTCTTGAACTTCTTTATCCGTTCATCCACTTCGTTTGTGGTCGGCATCTTATTTCCAAGTCTGAAGTCCTGACTCACTATGCTGCAGGGACAGGAAGGCAGACTCACAGGAGGGCAAGCATGGCACCCAGGCCACATAAAGACCATGCATCACTGCCTGTGACCAGGCAGCTTGCACACATGGGATAACACTTAGTGAAGTTGGGTCAACATTCACAACGGAAGAATTAAGATCCTTAAAGCAACAAGGAAGCAACTGATTTATTGCCCCACACTGCCAGTGACCTGATTACAGGTTAATCAAGAGCATGAATGGGGAGAGGGAGGGAGGGAAGAAAGAAAGAAATCAGTGAGGGTGAATGGGGAGAGGGAGGGAGGGAGGGAAGAAAGAAAAATCAGTGAGGGTGAATGGGGAGAGGGAGGGAGGGAGGGAAGAAAGAAAATCAGTGAGGGTGAATGGGGAGAGGGGGGAGGGAGGAAGAAAGAAAATCAGTGAGGGTGAATGGGGAGAGGGAGGGAGGGAAGAAAGAAAATCAGTGAGGGTGAATGGGGAGAGGGAGGGAGGGAGGGAAGAAAGAAAATCAGTGAGGGTGAATGGGGAGAGGGAGGGAGGGAGGGAAGAAAGAAAATCAGTGAGGGTGAATGGGGAGAGGGGGGGGGGGGAGGGAAGAAAGAAAATCAGTGAGGGTGAATGGGGAGAGGGGGGGAGGGAAGGAAGAAAGAAAATCAGTGAGGGTGAATGGGGAGAGGGGGGGAGGGAAATCAGTGAGGGTGAATGGGGAGAGGGGGGAGGGAAATCAGTGAGGGTGAATGGGAGAGGGGGGGAGGGAAATCAGTGAGGGTGAATGGGGAGAGGGGGGAGGGAAATCAGTGAGGGTGAATGGGGAGAGGGGGGGAGGGAAATCAGTGAGGGTGAATGGGGAGAGGGGGGGAGGGAAATCAGTGAGGGTGAATGGGGAGAGGGGGGGAGGGAAATCAGTGAGGGTGAATGGGGAGAGGGGGGGAGGGAAATCAGTGAGGGTGAATGGGAGAGGGGGGGAGGGAAATCAGTGAGGGTGAATGGGAGAGGGGGGGAGGGAAATCAGTGAGGGTGAATGGGGAGAGGGGGGGAGGGAAATCAGTGAGGGTGAATGGGGAGAGGGGGGAGGGAAATCAGTGAGGGTGAATGGGGAGAGGGGGGGAGGGAAATCAGTGAGGGTGAAGGGGAGAGAGGGGGAGGGAAATCAGTGAGGGTGAATGGGGAGAGAGGGGGAGGAAATCAGTGAGGGTGAATGGGGGAGAGAGGGGAGGAAATCAGTGAGGGTGAATGGGGAGAGGGGGGGAGGGAAATCAGTGAGGGTGAATGGGGAGAGGGGGGAGGGAAATCAGTGAGGGTGAATGGGGAGAGGGGGGGAGGGAAATCAGTGAGGGGTGAATGGGAGAGGGGGGAGGGAATCAGTGAGGGTGAATGGGGAGAGGGGGGAGGGAAATCAGTGAGGGTGAATGGGGAGAGGGGGGGAGGGAAATCAGTGAGGGTGAATGGGGAGAGGGGGGAGGGAAATCAGTGAGGGTGAATGGGGAGAGGGGGGAGGGAAATCAGTGAGGGTGAATGGGGAGAGGGGGGGAGGGAAATCAGTGAGGTGAATGGGGAGAGGGGGGAGGGAAATCAGTGAGGGTGAATGGGGAGAGGGGGGGAGGGAAATCAGTGAGGGTGAATGGGGAGAGGGGGGAGGGAAATCAGTGAGGGTGAATGGGAGAGGGGGGAGGGAAATCAGTGAGGGTGAATGGGGAGAGGGGGGAGGGAAATCAGTGAGGGTGAATGGGGAGAGGGGGGAAGGGAAATCAGTGAGGGTGAATGGGGAGAGGGGGGGAGGGAAATCAGTGAGGGTGAATGGGGAGAGGGGGGAGGGAAATCAGTGAGGGTGAATGGGGAGAGGGGGGAGGAAATCAGTGAGGTGAATGGGGAGAGGGGGGAGGGAAATCAGTGAGGGTGAATGGGGAGAGGGGGGGAGGGAAATCAGTGAGGGTGAAAGGGGAGAGGGGGGAGGGAAATCAGTGAGGGTGAATGGGGAGAGGGGGAAGGGAAATCAGTGAGGGTGAATGGGAGAGGGAAATCAGTGAGGGTGAATGGGGAGAGGGGGGAGGGAATCAGTGAGGGTGAATGGGGAGAGGGGGAGGGAATCAGTGAGGGTGAATGGGGAGAGAGGGGAAGGAATCAGTGAGCATGAATGGGGAGAGGGGAGGGGGGGAAATCAGTGAGCATGAATGAGGGGAGGGGGGAAATCAGTGAGCATGAATGGGGAGAGGGGGAAGGGAAGGGAAAGAAAATCAGTGAGCATGAATGGGGAGAGGGGAGGGGGGAAATCAGTGAGCATGAATGAGGGAGGGGGAAATCAGTGAGCATGAATGGGGAGAGGGGAAGGGAAGGGAAAGAAAATCAGTGAGCATGAATGGGGAGAGGGGGAGAGGAAAGAAAATCAGTGAGCATGAATGGGGAGAGGGGGAGGAGGAAAGAAAATCAGTGAGCATGAATGGGGGGTAGGGAAATAAATCAGGGTTAGTAGTCCGTGCACACGGAAAAAGCTTGCCATCTCCTCCTACCTGCAGATCCTCACTGGCTAGTCACATGCTCACTCTGCTTCACTTCCGAAATTTAAACCCCCGTGGGGGCGTGGTCCTTGCGTCATCGCATCAAAAGAACCAATCACCTCGATGGGCGTGGCTATGCTGGGTTCTGTTAAAGCCCCGCCCTGCATTGGAAGAAACACATGCATGTTTGAAAGACCCTGAGCTGAGCACATGGGATGAGGGAGATACACAGGGAGGTTCCAGCTGATTCCTATCTGATCACTGCTAGACATACACACCTGTCAGGATCACTGACCTAGCATCACTGAAATTAGCATCACTGAAATGTTCCATGAAATGACCAGTGGTTGTCCAGATCTCCCTGATTTCAGTCCTTGGAGGTGGCATTGCTGCTTTAAAAAATAGTGTGCTGTATCTGATTTCCAGAATTCCCAATCCTATTACATAATAAGGAAAGCTCTCTGGTAGCACCACGCTTTTTAAACTTCTTTTTATCTTTGGATTAATCCCTATTGATGATTGCAATGGTGGGGGTTCCTTTATCTCGAAGCAAGCTTAGACTGCAAGCTCTTTGGGGCACGGATTTCCTCTCCTATTGCCTGACCTTATTTGTTGCACTTATTATACTATAGTTCCCTGTACTGTTTTTAGGGTTGCCAGGTGTCTCGTATTGAACCGCACTCTCCTGTATTTAGACACTGTCCAGTACAAAATGAGAGGTAATACTGGACATGTATGTGTATATGGTATTACCTCTCTGGACATAGTGACTTGACTGGCTCGGGGGGGGGCCGCGGGATTTCCCCGAGCAGGGTTATTGCTAGGGACTGAGCAGCTTCCTCCATCCTGATTGGTTGTATTACCCAGCAGCAGCCAATCAGGAGGAGGTGCCAGAAGCCTCGGGCCAAGGAGAGGAGGAAACAGCATGGAGTGGAGAGAGGTGTGTGTGTGTCGCACCTTTCACCATTGTGTCCAGTATTTTTGGAGAATCTACCTGCAACCCTAACTGTATTGTCTCTCGTGCAAAGCGCTCAGTACAACTGTGGGCGCTATATAAATAAAGATATACATACATATAGCACCCCCTTCCTGTATTACCCCTCTGCTGGAGACAGTTCTATGTCCCTTGCAGTTGCTATTTTCCGTTGTTTTGGTGCTACTCCCAGATGCCTCTCTGCAAGTCATGGAACTGCTGCCGTTGCTATGGATGGTGAATAATCAAAATATTTCATATCGGTGCGAACAATTTGTATGTTGACATAAAATAGGTAAAACATTTTTATTAACCAGATGTTCTGCTCCCAGGGCAGCTGTAATGTGAATAGCTGAAATGAATTACAACGCGCATAGAGTTTGCTATGAGAAACATCTGGACCGTCAAGTTATGGAAGCCTGCAATAAATTGTGAAGTCAGAGAAACACCTGCCAAAGAAAATAGTCAGATCCTATAAATTCCCAGGAAAAGGATCTCCAGTTTATTCTCTCCCTAAATTATTTGTTTTAAACTTTTTTCTCCCCCCCACAACCCATTTGCCATTGTCATTATAATACTTTATTCTGGCACTGCACTCTACACACGGGCAGGAAGAGTCAGGCGAAATCATATTGTATCCATTTCTAATTAGGGTTGCCAGGTGTCCAGTGTTCAACGGGTCTGTCCTGTATATGGAAAATCAAATCTACGTAAGTACCAGCACTCACTGTCTAATAGCTAAATTATGAAAACAGTTGTAATGCAGAATAATCATTTAATAATAAAATGAACCACAAATAAATCAAATGTGTTTGCAGAAACCAGTATCATAAATGGGCATGTCACAAAGTGAGGGGAGGGGGAAAGGAAAAGGGGAAAAAACATGAAACACAAGGAATATACACAAAAAACGGAGAACGGAAAGTATGCTAGGGGGGCGACGTTTCGAGGGACTACCTCTTCATCTGGCCCATTCCCCCTGGTCCAAAAGGTCCCAGAGGTACTTCCCTAAGCCTCCCTTCCCCTATAACTGGTCGAATCATACACCCCTGAAAGGTCGAATCATACACCCCTGAAAATAGATAGCAAACATACAGTGTAGGCTAAATACAGCTAAACAGCTAATAGCAAGGCAGCAAGAATCCACTCAAGTCAATGCCAGTAGTTCAAGTACCACAAGAAACTGTGGGCAATGGCACAGTAAAGGCTGAACACAGCTTGCAAGAAAGCAGCTTGCAAAGAGGCACCAGGAGTCCACAACAGTCAATGAAAGGTTAATGGGAAAAGTAAATGAAGACAGTAATCAAACCCTCTGTGGCTCTGCTCCTTCTGCTCGTGTGGAGTGCTGACGAAGATGAAAAGGTAGTCCCTCGAAACGTCACCCCCCTAGCATACTTTCCGTTCTCCGTTTTTTGTGTATATTCCTTGTGTTTCATGTTTTTTCCCCTTTTCCTTTCCCCCCCCCCCTCACTTTGTGACATGCCCATTTATGATACTGGTTTCTGCAAACACATTTGATTTATTTCTGGTTCGTTTTATTATTAAATGTTTATTCTGCATTACAACCGTTTTCATCATTTAGCTATTAGACAGTGAGTGCTGGTACTTACGTAGATTTGTTAGTACTATACAGGGGAATAAGGGTCCCCTTTTGTTCTGTGCAAACTGCAATTGCATAAATGTAACACTATCAGAGTGCTGTCTATCGTCCCCTTTTACCCTTGTCCTGTATTTGGACACTGTCCAATAAAAAACAAGAGGTAATACTGGACATGTATGTGTATACCAGTATTACCTCTCTGGGCATGTATGTGTATACCGGTATTACCTCTCTGGGCATGTATGTGTATACCGGTATTACCTCTCTGGACACAGTTACCTGACCGGCTTGGGGGCCGCAGGATTTCCCTGAGCAGGGAGAGAGCAGAGCTGTTACTAGGGGGCTGGGCAACCTCTTCCATCCTATTTGGCTGCTGCTGGGTAGTGCAGCCAATCAGGAGGTGTCAGGAGCCCGAGGGTGAGGCCAAAGAGAGGAGGAAAATGCATGGAGTGGAGAGAGGTGTGTGTGTCTTGAGCGCGTCACACCTTTGACCATTGTGTCCAGTGTTTCTGGAAGAAGCTGCCTGGCAATTCTAACTGTATTGTCTCTCTTGCAAAGCGCTAAGTACAGTTAAGTACTACCTATTTGTAATCCCTGCACCAAAGAGTTTACAGTCTAATGTTTAGTAACTCAGACACCAAAGCCAACTCTCTTGCACCCACTCATCCAAAGCGCTGGTTACAGAACACAGTCCCACGTCTCATTATTTCAGCGGAGTGTAAGGGGGGATCAGACATATCTGACAGTATGTACGTCTGTTCATTGGATTGTAAATAATGATGGGCAATGTATAGTGGAACAGACTGCCTCCCTGTGGCCTGACACTAGGACAGCACCGTCCTTTTTTACCCACATTGGGTAACATTTATCATTGGTCCACTTAGGCTGAGATTATACAGCCTGCGATTGCGCTTGTGCGCCAACCTCAAATTGGCTAATGCCCATGAGGTCACTCCGTGTGTCCGCGTGCACGACGGAGCGCACTGGCGGGACCGCGATTTGAAGAGACAATTCTTTTTTAGTTTTTTCACGCGCTGCCGAGTGACGTCAGCGTAACGTGAGCTGGTCCAGCCAATGAGGGCGAACCAGCTTCGTGACGCCCCCGTCACGCCCCCAGATCGCCTCCCCAATCTCCTGCAGCCATATTCACAGATCGCTGGGCCTGCAGGAGTGCGGGAGGCTGTGCGCGCGGTCGCAAGCAGGCGCGCAGGCTGTATAAACTCAGCCTTAGATTGTAAGCTCTCCAGGGCAGGGATTACCTTTCCTATTGTCTGATCTTATTTGTTACACTTATTGTATTATAATTCCCTGTGCTGTACTGTCTCTTTTGTAAAGTGCTGAGTACATCTGTGGGCGCAATCTAAATAAAGATATAAATATATCATTGGGTAACGTATCCCTGAGCTGTGAGCAATAATTTCCTTTATATTGTATGTCGTGTTCAGTCAGTGAATTAACTCGTTTACTGCCAGAGAGTTAATCCCATCCTGTGAATTACCCCTACTTAACGTGCCAGTGTTGGAAGGAGAGCCTGGGAATAACCCTGGGGGGGAATTAGAAATGAAGCCGTTCACTGATAATTACAGCCCCCTTTAATCAATAATGCGCACTGTAAGGGGAGCCCCTCTCATTGGCAGGACCTCACTAGTTTTAGCATGCAATATTAATGCTGCAGTACTGGGAAGTAATACTCAGAGTATAAGGAGGCTTCTGAACATGAAGTGATGTATTATCCCAAAACACTTTGCTTGTCACAAAGAATCTGTGTATCTGTCACCTCTGCCTCTCCCCATCACCCTGCAGTGTGAGAATACATCCTGACATTTGATAAATAAGATGTTCTTGGCTCTGGTAGGACGCCGTTCGGAGCCTCCAGCTGACGCAGCGTGTCAGACACGCAGGCGGGCGGGGGGAGATACTGGGATTTTGGGGTATTTGCAGATTTCATAGTTTATACACATGGCAGTTGCCAAAAAGTAAGAGAGATGTTCCAGACGGTACTCTCAGGGCACGGTGGGGTCCTTGCTCTCTTAAAGCAGCAGTTCAAGCAATATCCTACATGTTTTTTTTTTTTATAAATCTGTTCTGTACTATGGGAAATACTTGTAGAATTTAAAAAAAAAATGTTTTAAAGTAATTTTTAACGTTTCTAATGTAGGAAGCATTTCTAAAGTGACAGCCCCTTCCCCTTCTGATAGGCTCTGGCTCTTGAGCCCCGCCGTCTCTCTAGCTGTGCACCAATTGTATCTAGTAACTGCCCAGTCAATCATATTCCAGGAACTACATTGCCCAGAATGCTGTGCAAGAACTGAATTAAATAACCGGGAGCAAGCGAGCGATTACAGGAGAACGGATCGATCTCCAGCTTAGTGAATCACTTGTCAGTGTGCAGATTGTATTGATGCACATATTGAATGGGAACAAAATATACATATATATATATATATTTTAAAACGGCAGCTTGAACTGCAGCTTAAATATTAACCCCTTTGTGTCTGGAAGTGTGACAGGAATAACCCATTCAGTGCTGAAGAGGAACGTAAAGAAGTGTCTAGAATTAGTGTCTCAAAAACGCGGAGCAGTGTGTGTCTAACACGCGGAGCAGTATATATCTGTAACATGCAGAGCAGTGTGTCTGTAGCACGCAGTGCAGTGTGTATCTGTACCATGTGGAGCAGTGTGAGACTGTAACACGCGGAGCAGTGTGTATATATATATATATGTGTGTGTGTGTGTATATATATGTCTAAGACATGTAAATGAGCATACAGTAATATTTCCATTGGCTATATGCTTTACTGTGGAGGGTTTGTGTCACTTTTTTTACCCAACATAACTTTACTAAGTGTGGTGAAAGCTATCCCTGCTTCATTTTGCAAAGCCAGTATAACCAACCCCACACTGAGGAGACCCATTAAGGTCGAAACAGTGTGGGGTTCAGGAGAGTGACGGTCCGGAACCTCGGCCTTGCAGAATTGCCTCCGGGCTTAAGCTACATGATGCTATTGGGGTGAAGCACCTGATCTCTGGCCGATTCAGGACCAAGCGACAGGATCCCCGGGCTACGAGAAACGGCGAGGACCTACCCCCTGCAACGAGAAGGATGGCAACAGCAGCCCCTCAGACTGGAGCAGAGAGGATGGAAGTCGTCAAGGAGCCTGCCGAGACCACCCCTCGCAAGGCTACAAGGAAGAAGAAGCACGCAGCACCCTTGGCGGCCACCTCCACCAGCAGCCAGGAGACCGACGGAGAAGGTCCAGCGGCTACCAGCTCCAGCAGCCCAGGCGACGTTGCCCCCCCCCCCCCCCCACAGTGGCCTTGCCCCCACTGCCAGCACCAGCAGCAGCGGCCCCATCTCCAACCCTGGAACTGGGAGCAGCAGCAACAGGAGGTTCCCCCGCCTGAAACCCTGTATGAGGCAGACGGTGGTGATGCAGCTGAGGGACCTCAACGAACAGTGCCCTCTATTGGACGCTGAGACCTTTGCCAAGGAGCTGCTGAGTAAGGCCTCGGCCATGTTTACTGCTGGCGTGCGGAGGCGCGCCGAGGGGAAAGCGGGTGCGTTCCCTGGCCTTAGACAGCGCGCCGTCCATGGGCGTGTCGGGGGCGTGTCGGCGGGCGGGCCAGTGATGTCACAGAGCTGGTTCGCCCTCATTGGGCGAACCGCTCACGTGACCGGCCCTGCGCTCCGGCAAGCGGGAAAATGTAAAATTTCCCTAAGACCTGCGCTTCCGCAAGCGCGCGGCAGCATAGGCGAGCCCCTACTAAAGCCGCTCTCATTGCGGCTGTAGGGGCTCAGTGCCGAGGGGAAGCGCGCCTCAGCCCGCAAGCACTATCCATGGACGCTGCCTAAAGCACGCTTCACTCCGAACGAGATCCTGAGCATCCAGGACCTCAGGGGTGGCCTGTTTTTTGTCACCTTCACCACGGCGGGTGCTTGCAGGCGGTATTGGGAGGCATTCCAGACCCGGAAACAGTAGCTCCCCTTCTCCCAGTTCGACGTGAACTGCCCCATCCAGAGGAACGAGAAGAGGATCACTGTGACGGTGAGGAACCCCCACATCCCTGGAAGGGATGTCGTCACCTTCCAGCGGTGCTTTTGCACCGTGGTGAGGGAGCCAAGCAGGATCAAGGACAAGTTGGGGTACAGGGTGGGAAAGTGGAGCATGGTCGTTCGCTTGTGGCCAGACACAGAAGCGACGGACCGGTTGCAGCACCTCCCCCCCAGCTTCTGACTTGCGGGCAGATCAGGGAGGATTTGTTAACCTGACCAGCCCCAGACCCGCAGGAATTGCGGGCACCTGGGGCACCAGTGGAAACAATGCACCCTGGGAACCTGCAGTAACCGCAAAAACACCGGACACGGCACCAAGGATTGTCCCCGCCAGAAAACTTGTGACCTGTGCGTAATGACAGCCCACATGTTTCGGGATTGCCAGCTGAGGGTAAGGAGCTACGCAGAGGTCACGGCGAAAGGCACGAAACCGGCCGTCTCCCTGGCATCAACTCAGGTGGCAGCCAAGAAGACCCCTGCAACCCAGCCCGCAAAGGCAAAGAGTTTATAAACATGTGTTACCAGGAAGTAATACGTTGAGAGATACCTCTCGTTTTCAAGTATGTCGTGGGCACAGAGTTATAAAAAATACATGGTTACGATAAAAGAACAGGGTTATACAGTCACTTCACAGACATTTCATGGACAGATAAAGTTGGAAAATTGGGTACAGGGGATAAAGGGCTTATGTGTTTCAGATAGAAATAGAGCAGCTTTAACATCACTTTAACATCAACTAACATCAGCGAACGGCAGCAAGCGGCTCACGCCCTTTGGCTGCCCTTCGGCTGCGCCAAAGGCTGTGCGCCTTTGGAGCAACGCAGATGTACGCTGGGTGGGTGAGGTTGAATCTGGTGCGTCTGTGTCCCCTTGGCTCATTAACATTCCAGTGGGTGGGGTTGCCGATTCAACAAAGAGCAAGCACATGTTAACCCTTAGCACGCTGGTCCTGTGCAGAGGGGAGCAGTTCTTGGGGGGGGCCCTCATCAGGCTGTGCGCCTTTGGAGCAACGCAGATGTACGCTGGGTGGGTGAGGTTGAAGTTGCAAGCAGCAGAAGGAGCAAGGGCGAAAGGAGGCCACCAAAGCAGTGCCCGCTGCGGCTCCTAAGCCTGCTGCCCCTTCAGTAGCAGCCCAGACCCCACCCCCTCCCCCCTGAAGCAGCACTCCCAAACCCAATGCTGCTACAACCCCCACCCTCCCTCCTACCACCCCCCTCCACCTCCTCCCACCCCCCTCCCAACCCTCCACTGCAGCCCCCCCCCCACACACACACACTCCACGAGGCTACAGCCCCTCCCCCAGTAACACCTTTCCCCAGCCCCGAGGCTGTTGCACCCCTCCCCGCCCCTCTTCTTCCATTGCTACAGATGCAACCCCCAGAGCCCAGACCGGAAAGGAGAAGCAGGGAATAAAGAGGAGAGCCCCCGAGACGGAAAGACCGAACCAGGGGCTGGAGCAAAAGAGGGCTCAAATGCAGACTGGCGACTCACCCACTTCCAGCGATGCGGACAGCGACCTGGAGGAGGAGGCGGAACCAGAGATACAGGAGGCCATTGTAGATGAGCAGGCGGCCACTTTAGAACAGCCGCCCAGCGAGACACAGGAGATCGGGGACGAGCTCATAAGGGAGGGGCGAGAGACCGCAGAGGCCTCCTCGATGACAACCTCGGCCACACCATGGACCTGCTGGATCAGCTGTGCGAGGAAATCAGCACGGCCACCCAGGCCAGTGAGGATGGTTGCACCCCACAGGTCAGATTATATCCTTGCATCAGCTGATGCAAGTATATAATCTGACCTGTGGGGTGCAACCAGGACTGAATATCTGTTCTGTATCGGAATGGGGATCCGTTGGGAGAAGTAACCCCTGAGTGGAAGCGGAAGGATTGGAACATAGACGGGCAGTGAGCAGAAGGAGAACTAAAGAAACCCTTATCTGCCATTTGCTTACACATGGCCGTGTGAGTACGTTCATGTATATTTATTTTCTGAACCCACCACGGTCAGTCTCTGACTGATTGCCCCCTCCCCTTGCAAAGGAGGATTGGGTCCATTTTCTAATCTGCGCTCCCCTTTCTCTTGTTCTTGTATTCTGGTCTGAGGGTCCTGGAAAGACCCATAGGGTTGAGCAGCAGACGCCGATCCTTGAAGTAGTGCACCCACACTTAGGTGCACGGAGAGGTCCGGTGTATGGTAATATTATAACAAATTGTTTGAGTTTTGAGAGCGCCGTAGTTTCTTTTCCACAGTGAGGATGGTAACTAGTATCACTGCATGTCGGTCTAACCCTTTATCCCCAAACTAATGGCGTCTTTTAACATTTTCTCCGTTAACGTAAGGAGCATAGGAGAGCGGATGAGACGTGCCAGAGTACTAACCTTCCTTTCTTTACAGAAATGTGATGTGTATATGCTGCAGGAATGTGCCTTACCTTTTTCTCAGTCCTACAGGCATCTGAGCGGGCAGTGGTCTCACGGCCCTCCTACTGGTCTGGGGGGACCGGGTGCAGGAACGCAGGTGTAGCCATTTTGATCAGGGGGGGATGTTTCACTGTTAATTCTGTCCATGAGCTCGTCTGCGGCAGACATCTGGTTGTAGACGGTTCATGGACAGGGGAGCCGGTTAGGCTCATCAATGTGTACGCCCCCCCTCCCCCCCAGGAAAAATGAGCGCTTGGAACTTTTCCAGCACCTGCGCCCTTGGCTCGCAATCTCCAGAGCAGTGGTGATGGGTGGGGACTTCAACTGCGCGATTGCGGTGGGTGGGCGCGTCCCGTCCCCCCCAGCAAATCAGCAATGATGGACGCGACGTCCAGGCTACTGATGGCGATGATTAGGGCGGCACCCCTGAAGGACGTGGTGGGATCCATGGGAGCGGGCGCTTCAAACTACTCTTGGTGCCACCGAAATGGTTCCGTGCGTTCTCGGATTTACTTCCTGTTCACAGCCAAGCCTGTACAGCATGGACAGCACTCCATGGTCGCAGTACACTTCTCTGACCACAGAGCCATTCATCTCCAGGGGTGTCTGGGAGGAGGTTTCCCCCCAAGGCCAGGATCCTGGAAGCTGAACTGCGCCCTGCTGGAAAGAGAGGAGATCATGGAGGAGCTGAGAACAGCATACACAGCATGGAAAGAAGAAAAGGACTGCTTCCCCAACACTGCAGAGTGGTGGGAATTCACAAAGATAAGGATCCGCTGCTTCCTGCAGGCAAAGGGCAGACGCCTGGCGTGTGAGAGGAAGGGGGAGTTCGGGGGCCTGCAGCGCAAGCTGCAGTCCCTGCACGACCTCAAACGCTGCGAATGGGACATGGATGATGACCTGGAGGAAACCAAGGAGGGCCTGCGAAAGCACGTTGAGGAGGAATCCAGACGAATCATCTTCCGTACCAAGGTGGAGAATCTTGAGATGGATGAGAAATGCAACGCCTTTTTTCTTCAAGAAACTCCACTCCGCCCACACGCCCCTAAAGGAGTTGCGAGACAAAGATGGCAACGTGCAGCAGGGGAAGGAGGAAGTCATGGGAGTCGTGAAAGATTTCTACAAGGAACTCTACTCCCCAAAAGCATCAGGCAGAGACCAAGCTGACAAATTCCTGTCAGGGATTACAAACACCATCGACCCGGCAGGAAAAGCAGCCATGAATGCCCCCCTGACGCTGGAGGAGCTCCACGCTGCAACCAAATCCTTTAAGACGGGTAGGACGCCGGGCGGAGATGGCATCCCAGCTGAGCTACACACAAAGCTGTGGGACCGGCTCGAGCTATACAAGGAAATGGAAGCAGAGGGTAGGATGCCCCCGACGCTGAGGGAAGGAATGCTGACGCTCTTGTATAAACAGAAGGGTGAGAGGTGCGACCTCAAGAACTGGAGGCCCATCTCGCTCCTGAACGTGGACTACAAGATCCTAGAAAAAATCCTGGCAAACAGACTAAAGAAGGTCATCCAACAGATCATCCACCCAGACCAGACGTGCGGCATCCCCGGCCGCAGGATCGCAGACAGCCTCGCCCTAATCAGAAACACAGTCCACAACATCAAATACCGCCGTGTACAGTTAGATCCGGAAATAATTGGACACTGACACAATTTTCATAATTTTGGCTCTGTACGCCACCACAATGGATTTGAAATGAAACAACCGAGATGCAATAGAAGTGCAGACTTTCAGCTTTACTTCAAGGGGTTGAACAAAAATATCGTATGAAACGTTTAGGAATTGTAACCATTTTCATACACAGTCCCCTTATTTCTGGGGCTCAAATGTAATTGGACAAATTAACACAATCATAAATAAAATGTTCATTTTTAATACTTTGTCGAGAATCCTTTGCAGGCAATGACTGCTTGAAGTCTGTAACGCATGGACATCACCAAACGCTGGATTTCCTCCTTTGTGATGCTTTGCCAGGCCTTTACTGCAGCTGTCTTCAGTTGTTGTTTGTTTGTGGGTCTTTCTGCCTCAAGTTTTGTCTTCAGCAAGTGAAATGCATGCTCAATCGGGTTGAGATCAGGTGATTGACTCGGCCATTGCAGAATATTCCACTTCTTTGCCTTAAAAAAAACTCCTGGGTTGCTTTCGCAGTATGTTTTGGGTCATTGTCCATCTGTAAAGTGAAGCGCCGTCCAATCAACGTCGCTGAATTTGGCTGAATCTGAGAAGACAATATATCCCTACACACTTCAGAATTCATCCGGCTGCTTCTGTCTTCTGTCACATCATCAATAAACACTAGTGACCCAGTGCAATTGTAAGCCATGCATGCCAATGCCATCACACTGCCTCCACCGTGTTTTACAGATGATGTGGTATGCTTCGGATCATGAGCCGTTCCAAGCCTTCTCCATACTTTTTTCTTCCCATCATTCTGGTACAGGTTGATCTTAGTTTCATCTGTCCAAAGAATGCTGTTCCAGAACTGGGCTGGCTTTTTTAGATATTGTTTGGCAAAGTCTAATCTGGTCTTTCTATTCTTGAGGTTTATGAATGGTTTGCATCTTGTGGTGAACCCTCTGTATTTGCTCTCGTGAAGTCTTCTCTTTATGGTAGACTTGGATAATGATATGCCTACCTCCTGGAGAGTGTTTTTCACTTGGATGGATGTTGTGAAGGGGTTTTTCTTTACCATGGAAAGGATCCTACGATCATCCACCACTGTTGTCTTCCGTGGACGTCCAGGCCTTTTTGTGTTGCAGAGCTCACCAGTGCTTTCTTTTTTTCTCAGAATGTACCAAACTGTTGATTTGGCCACTCCTAATGTTCCTGCTATCTCTCTGATGGATTTTTTTTTTTTTGCAGCCTAAGGATGCCCTGTTTCACTTGCATTGAGAGCTCCTTTGACCGCATGTTGTGGGTTCACAGCAACAGCTTCCAAATGCGAATGCCACACCTGGAATCAACTCAAAACCATTTACCTGCTTAATTGATGATGAAATAACGAAGGAATAGCCCACACCTGTCCATGAAACAGCTTTTGAGTCAATTGTCCAATTACTTTTGGTCCCTTGAAAAAGAGGGGGCTACATATTAAAGAGATGTAATTCCTAAACCCTTCCTCCAATTTGGATGTGAATCCCCTCAAATTAAAGCTGATAGACTGCACTTTAAGCCCATATTCATTATTTAACTGTAACTTTAATTTATTTTGGTACACAGCCGAAATAACAAAACTTGTATCAGTGTCCAATTATTTCCGGACCTAACTGTACATGCGGCCCTGGTCAGCCTTGATCAGGAGAGGGCCTTTGACCGTGTCTCCCATGATTTGATGGGCAGGGTGCTGCGGGGGTATGGGATGGGGGAGATGTTCTGTTCTTATGTTAACCTGATGTACCTTGATATTTGCAGTGTGGCGATCGTGAACATATGGAAGACTAACCCCTTCCCTCTACTCTCAGGGGTTAGGCAAGGTTGCCCTCTTTCACCTCTCCTTTTTGTGTGTTGTATAGAGCTCTTCGCCCAGTGCATCAGACGAGACGCAGGGATCAGAGGGATCGTCGCGCCAGGACCTCAGAGACGGGAAGTGAATTGCTCGCTCTACATGGATGAGGTCACCATCTTCTGGCCTGAAGAGTCTACAGAGACTCCCGTTTCAATAACCGAGACAACTCAAGATCCTCTGGAGGGAACTTCCAACGAAGATTGGTGGACACCTCCCGAAGGAGCAACGGGTAATGGGCCTGCGCCTCAAGTACCCTCACCAGTCGATTCACCAAGTCATCAACTCAATCCCAATAGTCCAAGTTTTGTGCCACACAGAGACAATGTTCAGTTAAACAGAGACTTTGCTCAAACTAGTTCACCCTTTACGAGAGATTCAAGGCCTCAAGCCTATGACAGCCTATCTCAAGACGAAGAGTTAGAGACAGAGACTCGCAGGAGTCGGCGAGTAAGACGCCCTCTCACAAGAGTGGCCTATGATTCATTAGCACCTCACTATGAGTCTCACCAGCCAGCTAAAGCTAAGCTAGCCTCAGTGATAAACATGTTCGTTGAAATGTATAACATTGTTTAGAGTTGTATTCGTTAAGTTATATCACATGAACAGCATTTTTATTATATATAACGATGTGTGTATATGTTGTTCCCAAGCAGGGAAGTTGGATTTTCCACCAGGGGGAGGATGTAGCCACGTCCCCTCCGGTCCCCCGGTGTAATTATGTCTTCCCCTTACCTCCGCTGACATAGGGGGTGATGCGAGAGGCGTGGGGCTGCTGCTGGGGCGAGCGCATCGCCGGAGGCTCCGGCGGCTGTCTCGGCAGGGCGCCGCCATGTTAGGTTGCACGCGCGCGCACTCACGGAGACTTGTGTATGCGCAGAGAGATTTGCGGCGGCCATGACAGTCGCACATGAGCAGTGATGTCGCACGCAGCTGTAATAGTAAAACGCTAAGTGGGGAAATACAACTCCCATACTGCATAGGGAGATGGCACCATGTGATCCACGACAGCCAATGACAATGCTGTTTCCCCTGGAAGGGGAAGGGAGATATATTTGCGCTCTGGGAGTACAGAGGTCAGTCAAGATCTGGACAGAGGGTGCAGGTAGGGTCCAGGGAGCAGTGCTCCTTTGTACTAGGCCAGAATTGTCCCAAAGGTCCCAGATAGTTCCCTGAGTCCCAGTAGACATTGTGAGTGTGGTATACTGTAGGGAAAGGCCTCAGATAGGGACCTTTTCACAGTAGAAATAGTGTGAGATATGCTGCAGGACATTGCCTGAAGAGAAGTGCAGCCTGTTGCATGGGATACTACCAGGACTCCTTGATAGAGACTATTTACAGGGGTACACTCCAATGGGAAGCCCCTCCAGAGGCATCCGCCTAAGGCTGGGTCCATAGAGGGGGAAGCCGTGCTGAGCCATGCGGACGCTCCGCGCTGAGCCCCGTCAGCCTCAATTAGGATGTCTTTAGAGGGGGCTTCCGCGAGCGTCCGCAGGCGTGCTGAGTATCATGGGAGAGGGGGTTTGGCCCGGTATTAAAGGGGTTGCACCCCATATGGCCACCCCCTGACCTCACTTGGGAGGCAAGGGGTTAACTGGACTGCGGTCCAGTAATGTGTTTTTACCCTGCTTCAGCACCTAAATGTGTATTCCCCTGTAACAATGTATTTTCCCCATTCCAGTGTCTGCACCAACAGTCAGACTGGGATCCATTCAGGAGGAGAAGGGTTAATAGTTAGGAAGTGATTGTAGCCCTTTGTTCCATTTTCCCACCTTTGCAGGCTCCATTTTGCAGTTCCCCCATAGGCCGCCATGGCAGCTCCATACAATCCTATGGGGATTCCGGCGATTTGGGCCCATTCTCAGAAAAGACCTGCAGGTGGCGCCCGAGAGGAGGAGCGGCGGTCCCCCATTGTAAGTCAATTGAGCCATTCATTTCAATGGGGATTCCTCGATGCCGACCTCCAGGAACGGGTTGTCAGCCATCCAAACCGCAGACCGCAGAAGCGGATACAATATCTAAAAAAGAGCTTTTGATCACACTAGTTCAAGTTCAAATACAATTGGCGTGGGAAACTTAGGTTCTATGGCACCCAGGAATAAAATTATTTTTGCCCCTAGACCCTAGGAACCCCCACACTCGACCACCACCGGGTCCGTGGATTAAGGACCCCCGTAAAGGGTCGCTCTCGCCATGAGGGTCGCGCCATTGACTCTAATGGTAGCGGAGGTCCCATTGAATCCTATGGCGGTGCCGGCCCATGCATTTCCTATGGAGACACCGGTCATATTTATTCTAATGGAGAAAAGCCGCGTGGCTTTGAAACGGCTAAGTACGAAAGTGTATAAAGTGTAAACCTATATCTTCGGTTCTGTGAGTACCAGAGGGCTGGGATTTTGGTCGCATGTAGTCACTGCTCCGGCATGATTTATTTTAGTTTATAGCGGAGAATCCTGCATTAAAGTTAATAGGGGATTTTAACTTGTTTTTTGTATCTCCGGTTCTGGGGGTCGTGGAAGGCTGATATTTGGCCACAATGGCAAGGGTTCTCCGGCATGAGGACCTGGCAAATTTCAGCCCGCTCAGACCCACAGAACGGATTATTTTAATATGTGTAGATATTAAAGAATGTATTGTATTTTGGGTCTGGTATAAAAGCCCGGGACGACTAGAGCCCATATGGTATGTTAATGCTCAGGGGGGAGACAAGTGGTATACAATAAACCCCCTGATCAAAGGCTCCCCCACCCTGCTTGTGTATGCTACAACAAAGCAGAGCAGGACGTGGGTACTTGGGATAAGTGTTGTGTTTCACACCTTGGAACAAAGGGTTTCCTATCCCAAGCAGACTGGGCGATGCCAGTCTTGTGGGAGGGGGGCTAGGGAAATAAGCCCCTGATTAGGATAATGTCCACCCAGTGGGCAGGTATTACTTTGCCTCTCAAGTGAGGTGGCAAGGAGGGATTGGGTGCAGATAATTGTCCTCCAAAGACTTGCACTCAATGCCAGGGTATAGGATTGAAATCACATATAAACCAGTGTCAGCCCTATACCCAGTGTCTTTCGTGATGTCTTCATTTGAACCTGTATTGCTGAATGAACTGCCAATCCTATACCTGATTGCTTCATTGTCCAACCCTTAAGTAAGTGTCTATTTCTTGTCTGTTATTTGTATCATCTTGTGTGTTCACCTTCTTTAAGGAATAAACTATATTTATTATATCTAAGTCGTGTTCAATTCAACCCAGATATTTGGTGTATATTATACCCTATCACAAGTTACCGTGACACTGAGGCGCAGGGATTTTCAGCCGACAGCCGAAACTGTTTCTCAGCGAGCTGTCGGCTGAAAACACCCAATCAGCGCGAAGCAGCGTCATGAAGTTGACGTCGGCGCTTCCCGGGCTATTGGCCCAGCGACGTCACTGCCTCACCTCCCGATCGCGCACACTGGCTCGCCTGCCAGTCCATGGAATCGCTCCTGACCGAGCAGGCGAGCCTCAGCGTCAGCGCTGAGGAGCGCGGCTGGACCCCTCTATGGCCTTAGCCTAAGGATCCACCCAGGAGAGGAGCAGGCGATGCGAGCGCGGAACTTGTCATGGATTCACTGAGTCCCAAGTGTTGTCCTGGTCTGGACTGAGACCAGGAAGGTACTTTCCATTTGCACCAACGGCCCCAACACACAGGAAGCGCGCTGTCCCACACGCACTCTTTGGGGAGGGAATTGCTTGTGGACACTCAGGGGTTATGTGCCCAGGAACTCTAGTACTTTGGGGTTTCCACCCGGGAGGTGTTATTGTGGGGTGATAGTCTGCTCGCTATGTTATGTTGATGGTGCATGAATAAGGTGTGTTCAGTAAATAACGTTTTATATAAAGGTGTGTAATTATTGTGTATATCGGTTCCGGTGAGGGGCTCCTCCCACTACGCTGTGATCCCTCGCCGGTGAGGCGCTGCATAAGATAAGTATACCCCAGGCTCCCAGTGGCGGAGGCTCAGGCCTCTTGTTAGCCGAGCAGGTGACAGCAGCACGGGTAGTTTCAGTACCCAGGGGGGTACAAGGGACACACACGGACACACACACACACACACACACTTAAGTTATGGTGGGTAAAAAAGTGACAAAAACCCTCCACAGCAAAGCATATAGCAAATGGAAATATTACGGTAACGTATGCTCATTTGCACGTCTTAGACAGGTCTGTAACCCCGCCTTTCACATATCACCCAGCACTTTCACTGCAGGAAGGGATTCTGGGAAATGGCATGCAAATGAGCACATTAAGGTCGAAAAAGTCTGTCTGTGGGTGGGTTTACTGGCTATGCATCTTAACCCTGCTGTGCTCAAAGCTGTGACCATGCAGCAAGCTTAAGCCTATAGGGAACCATGTTAAAAATGGTTATTGAGGCAAAAAGTGACACTGTGTGCTCATTTGCATGTCATTT
Source organism: Ascaphus truei (assembly GCF_040206685.1). Classification (NCBI taxonomy): domain Eukaryota; kingdom Metazoa; phylum Chordata; class Amphibia; order Anura; family Ascaphidae; genus Ascaphus; species Ascaphus truei. The sequence continues at coordinate 41,388,533 of NC_134493.1, forward strand.
CCCAGAATCCCTTGCTGCAGTGGAAGTGCTGTATGCTGGGTGATAATGGGAAATGGCGGGGTTGCAGACCTGCCTAAGACATGCAGATGAGCATACAGTTATATTTGTATATATATATATATATATATATATATATATATATATATAAAATATATATATAGCCTAATTTAAATAATCTCCCATTACGTCATACACCTGAGTAGATGTCTCTTCCTCTTAGGCTGCCCCTCCTCTGCCTGTCAGTAATGCGCATGCGCAGTGCGACCGCCTGCCTCCCGTTGCGCATGCGCAGTCGGTTTCCCGGTCCGTGTCTGTCGGTGCCGCCTCTTCTCCCCGCACCGGGTTCGCGTTGACTGACCAGAGTCCGCGAATTCAGGTTCCGCGCAGGTGAGCGGGCCAGGGCCCCCCAGGCTGTCATGTGTTTCTCTCCGGCGGGGATCCCGCCTGACACCCGGGACATGGCGGGGATGCAGGGAGAGGAGGCCTCAGGGACATCACGGGCAGGAGGGGAGCGGCAGGACGGGAGCCTCAGGAACATCAGGGGCCTGGGGCAGGAGGGGACCTTCACGGGGCAGGGGCCTGGGGCAGGAGGGGACCTTCACGGGGCAGGGTCGTGGGGCAGGAGGGGAGCCTCACGGGCAGGAGGGGAGCGCCAGGGAGCAGAGACAGGAGGTGTGTGTGTGTGTGTGTGTGTGTGTGTGTGTGTGTGTGTGTGTGTGTGTGTGTGTGTGTGTGTGTGTGTGTATACACACAACTTGTATGCAGAGCGTGTGTGTGTGTGTGTGTGTGTGTGTGTGTGTGTGTGTGTGTGTGTGTGTATATATATATATATATATATATATACATACATACATACACACCTTGTATGCAGAGCGTGTGTGTGTATATATATATACACACACACACAGCTATGCAGAGCAATGTCTGTCTAGTAATACCAACTTCTCTCTATATAAAATACTCTTAAATTATTTTCGAAATAACCTGATAATAAAAATTGTGTGTGTGTGTGTGTGTGTGTGTGCCATTACCAATATTTGTATCATAATTTTTATCACCTTTTTCTTTTTGCATTTGACCAACTGCAGTGAATTGAGCGGGGGTAGAGGTTTGGATTCGCTGTAGCAGAGCTGTGATCTCTATAGCATGACAGCATACGCAGCCGTGTACAGTATATGTCTACAGAGCGTGCGTGTGCCTGTGTGCAGAGAAGTCTCTGCAGAGCTACGTGTTGGTGGCAGCGCAATTGCTTGATATTTAGCAGCTGTCCATGACATTTCATTGGGGTTTGGCTCAGCGGTGACCGTGCACTCAGCACTGTCCATCCAGCGCTCTGCGGACTCGGGAGATTCTGTATGGGGCAGGAGAACCTGCCCTCTGACGCGCTGATTTTCACACTCAAGCTTTTTTTTTTTAAATTAGATACCATACAGTGAATGTCCCAGACCTGTAGTGATATTCTTATTTGTGAGCTTTTTGTGTCCAAGTATATCCTGGGATTAGAGGTGTGTAACAGATACCTGTATTCATTCGGTGCTCCCATCTTTCTGCTCAAGAGGAAGGCGGCTTCACAGAATATTGAGAATCAAGCACCAAAGGTTCACAACAATAATTTCCATGAAGGAATGCTTTGTGTGTATCCGAGCGGTGCACCGTTCTTCCGTATATACAGTAAATTCCATGTTGATAAACGTGGACAAGAATTCATGTTTTAATGTAGGAATTGCTATGCATTAAGTGGTCCCATTAACAAAAGCATTGCTCATGCTTCACCAGTGTATAGCATTTCCCGTCTGAATAGTCACATAGCTATGCTGCTCAGCCTGTGCATGGCTTAGTTTAGCCATAAACTGATGTGTTGTAATCTTGTAAGCTTCATGGGTGTGGAAACACTAAAATGAGATCACTGGTTTAATGTAGATAGCTGAGAAACCCATGGAGTATTGTTGGAAGCGCACTTTGAATATGGGAGCAGTACAAAGGGTAGGTCATTGTATCCGTAACACCCTTAAAAAGGATATGTCAAAAACTGATGTGATATCCATTTAGTAGTTGATTCATAACAGATACTGTGTTAAACATCTTGGTTCTAGGTACAGTATCTGTTGTGGGTTCATAACCCACAGTATCTGTTGTGGGTTAATGAATAATGTCAACCCTAGCTGCGGAAAAAAAAAATATAGATTGTACAGATACAGGTATTTACAATACTTCAGCAGGAAATGGTATAGCGATTAAGATGGAAAGCTGCAATACTCCCTGCACCCAGCCTGGGCTGCACATGGTGATTAATATTGGGGTTGCAAAAAGACACCTACGGTAGGTATATCAGGCCCCCCTTCCTTACCTAACCTGACAACCACTGACCTTAAAACGGCAGTTTAAGAAAATCTTTTGGAAAAGCAAAGAATCTCTGTGTTCCTCCAACCTCCTTTTCCCCAGAAATTGTAAACCAATCATTTTGTTAGATGATCCCGTTTGCTTCCATTGGAGCCGAGGTTAGCCATCTCCAGTCCTCAAGGGCCACCAATAGGTCAGGTTTTCAGGATATCCCTGCTTCAGCACAGGTGCCTCAGTTGAAGACTGAGCCACTGATTGAGCCACCTGTGCTGACGCAGGGATATCCTGAGAACCTGACCTGATGGTGGCCCTTGAGGACTGGAGTTACTCACGCGTGCCTTGGCTGAAACATTCTATTTGTTTGCTCTGGAGACCCCCTGGTAGCTGTAAAGGTTGTGCCTGGATGAGAGAGGGCCGGGGGTCCCTGTATTTTTGAGCCCCGGTTCCTGAGATGCTTTCTGGTGAAGTTACGCAGGTTACTGCCCCACTAGGACAAACAACATGTTTAGTTACATGTTGCAGGTCCAGCGATCCAATAGAAATAAGGATGCATACAAAGCCACAACGGCACCCGGTACAGCTTATTATTCAAAAGCCATTTAAGTCCCCTTGTGAAACCGGGAAATAATGCTGGTAACTTTACCAGTTAAGTAGCTCAGTAACGGAGCTGGGAATGCCACGGCTATGTGCCGGGGACCCCTTGTTTCCCATCCTTAGTGGTAAAGAGTGTGGGATTGCTGCTTCAATAACATTTTAGTGTTGACGCCCTTTACACATTTGTCTACATGTGGGACCAGACAAATACATTGTTTGGCTCGATGTAGCTAGATGCTTCTATGCAATACAGCGATAGGATGACCCTGATCAGGGAATGGGGATCTTCGCCGATCTATCACGGGAGAACAGCTCAATCGGCAGCTTGGATAATTGCATTGTCGTAAAGGCAAGGAACTGCGGCATTTATTCAAAACAACCGGGCAAGAGGAAATGCTGCTTTTTTAAGGCGATTTACTGTATATTTCAACACGTGGAAAGTAATGTAAGGAAGCTCTGTGTGGTCCCGGAATGTGTGTGAAACAAAATGGAACGTGGAATATTGTTTTACGTTTGCTAAAAAGTTTCACAGTCTCCCAGAGATATGTGCCAGTCCTAATGCCAGGGGGCCTCAACTCCAGTCATCACACACCCCCAACAGGTCAGGAAATCCCTGCTTCAGCACACGTGGCTCAATTAGTCCCTGCTTCAGCACAGGTGGCTCAATCGGTCTCTGCTTCAGCACCGATCTTCGACTGAGCCTCTGATTGAGACACCTGTGCTGAAGCTGGGATATCCTGAACCTGACCTGGTGGGAGGAGGGTATTGAGGACTGGAGTTGAGCCCCCCTGTCCTAATGTAATGTATAGGCTTGTGTTGTGGCCCCTGCGGTGCACTTTTATCCCATTCCCTAGCCTTTCCCGTGGTGCTGTTCCGGGAGCCCTGTGTGTGATTTCACTCTTTCTTTTTCACACCCTTGCAGCTTCTCCTCTTTGGAAAAGGAAACCCATTAGAATGTCATTGCATCAGTTTTTACTAGAACCCATTACCTGCCATGCCTGGAATCAAGATCTCACACGTAAGTACCCCCCGCCACTATTATCCTCCAGCAGCTGAGCTTCTATCTGTAACGGGCAACCCGTAAAATATTAATTATACTGGGGAATGCTTGTGATGCTAAGGGCCGGGCACTCGCAGGATAATATACGCAGCCCTATTGATCTTGGTCTCCTACCAAACGGGAGTCATTTGTCACAGATTTCTTCTCCTGCAGAGTTCTAGCAGCTGTACTTGTCCTGCAGGACGTGTCCGATTTTGTGCAGGTAGTGATGCCCTTTACTGGACCAATATTCCGGTTCTGTGTAGGTCGTGGTTATGCTCGGGCTTTAAACACCCCCAAGTGACTTATAGCATTGCCAGACTTGTGCTACAGTGTGTTTTCCTGGTGCTTGCTTACAAAGTGTAGAATCTATAGGTGTAACAAGGCCCTTATTATAATGCTTTCCACAGTATTGATGCAGAACACAAGAGTAGGCATGGCAATATTCTGTACGCTGGATGGTGAGAAGAGAGGACATGGTGATTGTTTAGCATCCACAGCGTTCCCTGCTACAGACCCCGATCACAAGGCCTCGTTGCCAGCCCGGCTCTTCTCAAACTTTGCTGCCCAGTTGCGTTTGCTGGAGCCCATTCCTTTGTTGAAATCTCTGACTCTGCTGCTGTCCACGTTCCCCCTCCCCAGAGATCGCGATCAGCCCGAATAACCACGAGGTCCACATCTACAAGAAGAGCGGGAGCCAGTGGGTGAAGGGGCACGAGCTGAAGGAACACAACGGCCATATTACAGGTGAGCACCCCCCTCCTCACACTGCGCAAGAAGCCCTAAACACTCTATGGACTCGCGGGCATCACCCACCGCTGAGTTACATAGAATTCACCTCCTTAAGGGACGTGTTTATCCACAACGGATTTCTAATGAGGTCCAGGATGTTAAAAAAAAAAAAAAAAAAAAAAAAAAAAATATATATATATATATATTTATTTATTTCAGTCTTTGTGGGGTGGGATTGATTATTTGCGCATGATCCCCCCACCCCATGAAGTTCTGCATCACAGGTGGGAAGTGTCAGCAGGTGGCGGGGGAACATTATTAACCTTCACAGCTCTGCAGATTAGGGCTCCAGATTGTGATCGAATCACGACAAATGAAATGCCCTTTTTGTGCGCTCGATGGAGATTTCCTTCTCCGCAAAGTCGGCTTCTAGTTTCCATGGTAACCGAGAATTTCCACGAAAACATAATTGCCGGAGTAAATCATTAGTTAGAAGTCAGTCTGTAGTTGTCGTCATGTAGGGTTCCCAATAATGTTGCCAACGAGTGAGCATGTAACCTGCGAATTACCCTCATCACTTGCTCCCCATCACATATACCCAGGCTCGTACTGTTCTGTATGCGCAAGTGAGGAGAGGGATGTAAACATCCATTATACGCAGGTCACATTGTCAGATGCTAGTTTTACATCCAGAGATTAGTGGAGAGAGAAAACAATAGCTGTCGGCACATATGTATTTTTATGAGGGCTCTTTACGGATGCAGATCTGTAGGTATAGGGCAGTGAGGATGCACATTGTGAGCAGGGCGTTCTCAATCGGTCCCTACATATTCTGCTCCTGTGTCTGCAGTGCGCGGGACAGCTTCGTGCAGGGGTGGCCAACTCCAGTCCTCAAGGGCCACCAACAGGGCAAGTTTTCAGGATATCCCTGCTTCAGCACAGGTGGCTCAGTCAACGACTGAGCCACCTGTGCTGAAGCTGGGACTGATTGAGCCACCTGTGCTGAACAGGGGTATCCTCCACCTGACCAGTTGGTGGCCCTTGAGGACTGGAGATGGCCACTCCTGGTTTAGTGTTGCTGCCCTATTAAGCACTGCATTGCGGAACGGAGAGCATCCTTCAGTATTAAGCACTGCATTGCGGAACGGAGAGCATCCTTCAGTATTAAGCACTGCATTGCGGAACGGAGAGCATCCTTCAGTATTAAGCACTGCATTGCGGAACGGAGAGCATCCGTCAGTATTAAGCACTGCATTGCAGACGGGTGGGCATCCGTCAGTATTAAGCACTGCATTGCGGAACGGAGAGCACCCGTCAGTATTAAGCACTGCATTGCGGAACGGAGAGCACCCGTCAGTATTAAGCACTGCATTGCGGAACGGAGAGCATCCGTCAGTATTAAGCACTGCATTGCGGAACGGAGAGCACCCGTCAGTATTAAGCACTGCATTGCGGAACGGAGAGCACCCGTCAGTATTAAGCACTGCATTGCGGAACGGAGAGCACCCGTCAGTATTAAGCACTGCATTGCGGAACGGAGAGCACCCGTCAGTATTAAGCACTGCATTGCGGAACGGAGAGCACCCGTCAGTATTAAGCACTGCATTGCGGAACGGAGAGCACCCGTCAGTATTTTCTTCCATTTCAACGTATACATTTGTAAGAATCTTACTTGCTGGTGGCCTGCAAAACCGCGCAGACAGCGCCGTGCGTACTGCGTGCAGACAGAACGCGTTGAGCCTTCTTGAGAACGATTATGTATTCAGGGGTAGCGCAACCATTATCTGCTTTGGCTTCTCCAGGCATCGACTGGGCTCCAAAGAGTGACCGCATCGTGACCTGCGGAGCCGACCGCAATGCGTACGTGTGGAGCCAGAAGGACGGCGTGTGGAAGCCGACGCTGGTCATCCTGCGGATTAACCGCGCAGCCACTTTCGTCAAGTGGTCCCCCCTGGAGAATAAGTTTGCGGTAGGAAGCGGAGCCCGCCTCATATCCGTGTGCTATTTCGAGTCGGAGAATGACTGGTGAGTTTTCTTGCTGGCGTCCGAACATCTCGCTGGTATTTAATTCCGGCAACGTCCTGATAATCTGCTGGTATTTATATTAAAGATGCTCGCTCAACCTGATAGAGCAGAGGCGGGCAACTCCAGTCCTCAAGAGTCACCAACAGGTAAGGCTTTCAGGATATCAATGCTTCAGCACAGGGGGAGCCACCTGTGTTGAAGCAGGGGTATCCTGAAAAACTGACTTGTTGGTGGCCCATGAGGACTGGAGTTGCCCGCCCCTGCCCTAGTACATAACCTTCTAATCCACATCACAAGACTAATGCAAAGGGCCGTGTCTGTGAAATAATCCTGCCTAGTTATTCTTCAACCTGTTTCCCAAAGGGGCTGGATCAGAAAATTAAATTAGAAGTAAAAGGGCCTCGGAGCCTAATCTAGTTTAGGATGCATTTACGTCAGGGGTCTCAAACCCAGTCCTTAAGGGCTACCAACAGGCCAGGTTTTATGGATATCCCTGATTCAGCATAGGTGGCTCAATCAGTGAGCCACTGATTGAGCCACTTGTGCTGAAGCAGGGATATCCATAAAACCTGGCCTGTTGGTAGCCCTTAAGGCAGCGTTTCCCAAATGGGGTCCGTGGAGCAGTCCCAGGGGTTCCGCCTACGGACGGGCCGCCTGCACTCACTGTGCTGGATTTCCCCCTCAAAAAGCAGTCTGTCTGTAGCTGCAATTTCTCAGTCGGGCATTAGGTGGCCCTGTGCTGCACAGCTCATGCAGCACCTTGTGTGTGTGTGTGTGTGTGTGTGAGACATAGGCAGAGGGGGGGGGGGGGGTGAAAGAGAGACATAGGCAGAGGGGGGGTGAAAGAGACAGGCAGAGGGGGGGGGGGTGAAAGAGAGACATAGGCAGAGGGGGGTGGTGAAAGAGAGACATAGAGAGACATAGGCAGAGGGGGGTGGTGAAAGAGAGACATAGGCAGAGGGGGGTGGTGAAAGAGAGACATAGGCAGAGGGGGGTGGTGAAAGAGAGACATAGGCAGAGGGGGGTGGTGAAAGAGAGACATAGGCAGAGGGGGGTGGTGAAAGAGAGACATAGGCAGAGGGGGGTGGTGAAAGAGAGACATAGGCAGAGGGGGTGGTGAAAGAGAGACATAGGCAGAGGGGGGTGGTGAAAGAGAGACATAGGCAGAGGGGGGTGGTGAAAGAGAGACATAGGCAGAGGGGGGTGGTGAAAGAGAGACATAGGCAGAGGGGGGTGGTGAAAGAGAGACATAGGCAGAGGGGGTGGTGAAAGAGAGACATAGGCAGAGGGGGGTGGTGAAAGAGAGACATAGGCAGAGGGGGGTGGTGAAAGAGAGACATAGGCAGAGGGGGGTGGTGAAAGAGAGACATAGGCAGAGGGGGTGGTGAAAGAGAGACATAGGCAGAGGGGGGTGGTGAAAGAGAGACATAGGCAGTGGGGGGTGGTGAAAGAGAGACATAGGCAGAGGGGGGTGGTGAAAGAGAGACATAGGCAGAGGGGGGTGGTGAAAGAGAGACATAGGCAGAGGGGGGTGGTGAAAGAGAGACATAGGCAGAGGGAGGTGGTGAAAGAGAGACATAGGCAGAGGGGGGTGGTGAAAGAGAGACATAGGCAGAGGGGGGTGGTGAAAGAGAGACATAGGCAGAGGGGGTGGTGAAAGAGAGACATAGGCAGAGGGGGGTGGTGAAAGAGAGACATAGGCAGAGGGGGGTGGTGAAAGAGAGACATAGGCAGAGGGGGGTGGTGAAAGAGAGACATAGGCAGAGGGGGTGGTGAAAGAGAGACATAGGCAGAGGGGGGTGGTGAAAGAGAGACATAGGCAGTGGGGGGTGGTGAAAGAGAGACATAGGCAGAGGGGGGTGGTGAAAGAGAGACATAGGCAGAGGGGGGTGGTGAAAGAGAGACATAGGCAGAGGGGGGTGGTGAAAGAGAGACATAGGCAGAGGGAGGTGGTGAAAGAGAGACATAGGCAGAGGGGGGTGGTGAAAGAGAGACATAGGCAGAGGGGGGTGGTGAAAGAGAGACATAGGCAGAGGGGGGTGGTGAAAGAGAGACATAGGCAGAGGGGGGTGGTGAAAGAGAGACATAGGCAGAGGGGGGTGGTGAAAGAGAGACATAGGCAGAGGGGGGTGGTGAAAGAGAGACATCGGCAGAGGGGGGTGGTGAAAGAGAGACATAGGCAGAGGGGGGTGGTGAAAGAGAGACATAGGCAGAGGGGGGTGGTGAAAGAGAGACATAGGCAGAGGGGGGTGGTGAAAGAGAGACAGGCAGAGGGGGGTGGTGAAAGAGAGACATAGGCAGAGGGGGGTGGTGAAAGAGAGACATAGGCAGAGGGGAGTGGTGAAAGAGAGACATAGGCAGAGGGGGGTGGTGAAAGAGAGACATAGGCAGAGAGGGGTGGTGAAAGAGAGACATAGGCAGAGGGGGTGGTGAAAGAGAGACATGGGGGTGAGACATATTGGGGGGAGGGGGAGACACTGGGGGAAGGTGAGAGACATTGGAGGGAAGGGAGAGAGAGAGATACTGGCTGGAGGTTTTGGAGAGAGACACTGGAGGAAATGGAGAGAGACACTGGAGGAAATGGAGAGAGACACTGGAGGAAATGGAGAGAGACACTGGGGGAAATGGAGAGAGACACTGGGGGAAATGGAGAGAGACACTGGGGGAAATGGAGAGAGACACTGGGGGAAATGGAGAGAGACACTGGGGGAAATGGAGAGAGACACTGGGGGAAATGGAGAGAGACACTGGGGGAAATGGAGAGAGACACTGGGGGAAATGGAGAGAGACACTGGGGGAAATGGAGAGAGACACTGGGGGAAATGGAGAGAGACACTGGGGGAAATGGAGAGAGACACTGGGGGAAATGGAGAGAGACACTGGGGGAAATGGAGAGAGACACTGGGGGAAATGGAGAGAGACACTGGGGGAAATGGAGAGAGACACTGGGGGAAATGGAGAGAGACACTGGGGGAAATGGAGAGAGACACTGGGGGAAATGGAGAGAGACACTGGGGGAAATGGAGAGAGACACTGGGGGAAATGGAGAGAGACACTGGGGGAAATGGAGAGAGACACTGGGGGAAATGGAGAGAGACACTGGGGGAAATGGAGAGAGACACTGGGGGAAATGGAGAGAGACACTGGGGGAAATGGAGAGAGACACTGGAGGAAATGGAGAGAGACACTGGAGGAAATGGAGAGAGACACTGGAGGAAATGGAGAGAGAGAGAGAGAGACACTGGAGGAAATGGACAGTGAGAGAGAGAGAGACACTGGAGGAAATGGACAGTGAGAGAGAGAGAGACACTGGAGGAAATGGACAGTGAGAGAGAGAGAGACACTGGAGGAAATGGACAGTGAGAGAGAGAGAGACACTGGAGGAAATGGACAGTGAGAGAGAGAGAGACACTGGAGGAAATGGACAGTGAGAGAGAGAGAGACACTGGAGGAAATGGACAGTGAGAGAGAGAGACACTGGAGGAAATGGACAGTGAGAGAGAGAGACACTGGAGGAAATGGACAGTGAGAGAGAGAGACACTGGAGGAAATGGACAGAGAGAGAGAGAGACACTGGAGGAAATGGACAGAGAGAGAGAGACACTGGAGGAAATGGACAGTGAGAGAGAGAGACACTGGAGGAAATGGACAGTGAGAGAGAGAGACACTGGAGGAAATGGACAGTGAGAGAGAGAGACACTGGAGGAAATGGACAGAGAGAGAGAGACACTGGAGGAAATGGACAGAGAGAGAGAGAGACACTGGAGGAAATGGACAGAGAGAGAGAGAGAGAGAGAGAGACACTGGAGGAAATGGACAGAGAGAGAGAGAGAGAGACACTGGAGGAAATGGACAGTGAGAGAGAGAGACACTGGAGGAAATGGACAGAGAGAGAGAGACACTGGAGGAAATGGACAGAGAGAGAGAGAGACACTGGAGGAAATGGACAGAGAGAGAGAGAGAGAGAGAGAGAGAGAGAGACACTGGAGGAAATGGACAGAGAGAGAGAGAGAGAGACACTGGAGGAAATGGACAGTGAGAGAGAGAGACACTGGAGGAAATGGACAGTGAGAGAGAGAGACACTGGAGGAAATGGACAGTGAGAGAGAGAGACACTGGAGGAAATGGACAGTGAGAGAGAGAGACACTGGGGGGAGAGAGTGGTGGGGGACTTTTAAAAATGATCTTGAACCAAAAAAATGTTTTGTTTTTTTTTCTTCATGTGCTACGCTAAAAATATTTAAGGGGTTCCATTCTGTTTTACAAAATATAAAAGGGTTCCACGACTAAATGTAATTGGGAAACACACTGCCTTAAGGACTGGGTTTGAGACCCTTGATTTACAGACTTACAAATGCTTGCAAAATGTTAAAGTATAATCATTCAACATATGTAGCGCATATATGTAAATTACCGTACAAGTGCGTTTGTGTCGGCTTAATGGCCCTTAGCTGCCTGGGCAACTGAATGACATTAATAGAAGCAAGCAGTCCTAGGGCTACTTCAGCACCCTTTGCTAGTCGCATGTGTCCCATGGGCTGCTAGTTAAAGAGCCATACATTAGACCTTTCTGGCTCTTCGTGGGTTAACCTAGTAAGCTTAGATTTGATTCCCCTGTGACTGGCGCAGTTTTTCGCCATGACGCGGCAGATCCACCTGTAACGTTGTCTGATTCCCATTCCAATAACGGCCTCTCGGTGAATGCAGCAGCTGCTGCTCCCGACCTGTATATTATCACAGCCTGCGCCACGTAGAATAAACACCTGCCAAGAACACGCACATGCTGTGGCTACTTTAATTTCTGCCTTCTTATAGGACACAAAATAACGACACGCTGATCACGGTTATATTGCCTAAACCTGTCTGCTCCGGGGCGGCCTTCATCCTGTTTCTTGCTCCCCCATGGATATACGTTCTAGCGATTTTATATGTTCCCGCACTCAGGTCATTTCTGTTAACGCAGGATCATAGTTGTAGCTGAAGGTAGAAAGACAGATGACCGAGCTATGCTAAATGTAGACGACGGACACGTTATCCTGTATTTGTAGTTACAGTATTTGGGGTGAGACCGTATTGCATTGTGGTCCCCAGTGTTTGAGGGATGGCGCAGCTTGAATTATACATTTTACAGACGCAACAAATTTGGCCTTCTCCCCCCCCCGTTGCAGAAAAGAAACTCAGTAAGAACAGAATGTGATAATTTCCTGAATGTAGTAGATGAGTGCTGTGTCCTGTCTCTTACGTAGGATCTGTGCAGTGCGGGGTGCGTGTTAGTGAGATGTGCTTGTCTTTGGGTGGTAATGGGGTGTCTTTTCTCTGATAATGGGGTGTTCCTGTCTGTTGTCCTCAGGTGGGTGAGTAAACATATAAAGAAGCCGATCCGTTCCACGGTGCTGAGCCTGGACTGGCACCCCAATAATGTGCTGCTGGCAGCCGGATCCTGTGACTTCAAAACCAGGTAATATATGGATGAGTTTGGCCTCGTCCATCTCGGGGGACATTTTCCTCCTGAGGTCCATCCCTGACCATGTTACATTTGTTTCTGGAGTGCTGGGCGAAATCAAGCCAATCGTATGTTTGCAGTGCACTATTAACCCTTCAGCAGCCAGGGGAAGCTGCAGTCACCGCATATAGAGCGTAGGCCCTGCGGATTGCGGGCGGCTATCTGCCTAGTATTTCCAAGCGGTTCTCTTGCCTGGTGGGCGCTCAGACTCGCCTCTTGTCTGCTCACAGGGTGTTCTCCGCGTACATTAAGGAGGTGGATGACAAACCGGCCAGCACACCCTGGGGGTCCAAGATGCCCTTCGGTCAGCTGATGTCGGAGTTTGGAGGCGCTGGCAGTGGGGGATGGGTGCACAGCGTCAGCTTCTCTGCCAGTGGGAGCCGCTTGGCCTGGGTCAGCCATGACAGCACGGTGTCTGTTGCTGATGCCTCTAAAAATATGAGGTGCGTACGATGCTCTGTGACCTGAGGTTTGAGTGATATACAGACCTCAGCACATGTAAATATATGTATATAACATAACTATATGTAATGACCTGTGATGCATACCTTTACATAGAAACGTGTTCATAATGACATACATCCAGGGATAAATACACAAATATCCAGTAACTTGATAAAATCATTCAGACGGCCTGTTGCTAAGTAGTTTAGACTTCTACCCGTGTGGAGAAATAGTATAGTGATGGGGGCCCCCCCGTGTGGAGAAATAGTATAGTGATGGGGACCCCCGTGTGGATAAATAGTATAGTGATGGGGACCCCCGTGTGGAGAAATAGTATAGTGATGGGGCCCCCGTGTGGAGAAATAGTATAGTGATGGGACCCCCCCCCCCCCCCCCCCCGTGTGAAGAAATAGTATAGTGATGGGGGGCCCCGTGTGGAGAAATAGTATAGTGATGGGGATCCCCGTGTGGAGAAATAGTATAGTGATGGGGCCCCCGTGTGGAGAAATAGTATAGTGATGGGGCCCCCGTGTGGAGAAATAGTATAGTGATGGGGGCCCCCCCGTGTGGAGAAATAGTATAGTGATGGGGATCCCCGTGTGGAGAAATAGTATAGTGATGGGGCCCCCGTGTGGAGAAATAGTATAGTGATGGGGCCCCCCCGTGTGGAGAAATAGTATAGTGATGGGGCCCCCCCGTGTGGAGAAATAGTATAGTGATGGGGCCCCCGTGTGGAGAAATAGTATAGTGATGGGGCCCCCGTGTGGAGAAATAGTATAGTGATGGGGCCCCCCCGTGTGGAGAAATAGTATAGTGATGGGGCCCCCGTGTGGAGAAATAGTATAGTGATGGGGGCCCCCCGTGTGGAGAAATAGTATAGTGATGGGGCCCCCGTGTGGAGAAATAGTATAGTGATGGGGGCCCCCCGTGTGGAGAAATAGTATAGTGATGGGGCCCCCGTGTGGAGAAATAGTATAGTGATGGGGGACCCCCGTGTGGAGAAATAGTATAGTGATGGGGCCCCCGTGTGGAGAAATAGTATAGTGATGGGGGCCCCCCCGTGTGGAGAAATAGTATAGTGATGGGGGCCCCCCTGTGTGGAGAAATAGTATAGTGATGGGGGCCCCCGTGTGGAGAAATAGTATAGTGATGGGGGCCCCGTGTGGAGAAATAGTATAGTGATGGGGCCCCCGTTTGGAGAAATAGTATAGTGATGGGGGCCCCCCTGTGTGGAGAAATAGTATAGTGATGGGGCCCCCCCGTGTGGAGAAATAGTATAGTGATGGTGCCCCCCCGTGTGGAGAAATAGTATAGTGGTGGGGCCCCCCCGTGTGGAGAAATAGTATAGTGATGGGGGGGCCCCGTGTGGAGAAATAGTATAGTGATGGGGGCCCCCGTGTGGAGAAATAGTATAGTGATGGGGCCCCCCCGTGTGGAGAAATAGTATAGTGATGGGGATCCCCGTGTGGAGAAATAGTATAGTGATGGGGCCCCCGTGTGGAGAAATAGTATAGTGATGGGGCCCCCGTGTGGAGAAATAGTATAGTGATGGGGCCCCCGTGTGGAGAAATAGTATAGTGATGGGGCCCCCGTCTGGAGAAATAGTATAGTGATGGGGCCCCCCCGTGTGGAGAAATAGTATAGTGATGGGGCCCCCCGTGTGGAGAAATAGTATAGTGATGGGGCCCCCCCGTGTGGAGAAATAGTATAGTGATGGGGCCCCCGTGTGGAGAAATAGTATAGTGATGGGGGACCCCCGTGTGGAGAAATAGTATAGTGATGGGGCCCCCGTGTGGAGAAATAGTATGGTGATGTGGGCCCCCCCGTGTGGAGAAATAGTATAGTGATGGGGGAACCCCTGTGTGGAGAAATAGTATAGTGATGGGGGCCCCCGTGTGGAGAAATAGTATAGTGATGGGGGCCCCCGTGTGGAGAAATAGTATAGTGATGGGGCCCCCCCGTGTGGTGAAATAGTATAGTGATGGGGCCCCCGTGTGGAGAAATAGTATAGTGATGGGGGGGCCCCGTGTGGAGAAATAGTATAGTGATGGGGGCCCCCGTGTGGAGAAATAGTATAGTGATGGGGCCCCCCCGTGTGGAGAAATAGTATAGTGATGGGGGCCCCCCCGTGTGGAGAAATAGTATAGTGATGGTGCCCCCCCGTGTGGAGAAATAGTATAGTGATGGGGGCCCCCGTGTGGAGAAATAGTATAGTGATGGTGCCCCCCCCGTGTGGAGAAATAGTATAGTGATGGGGCCCCCGTGTGGAGAAATAGTATAGTGATGGGGCCCCCGTGTGGAGAAATAGTATAGTGATGGGGGGCCCCCCGTGTGGAGAAATAGTATAGTTATGGGCCCCCCCGTGTGGAGAAATAGTATAGTGATGGGGCCCCCGTGTGGAGAAATAGTATAGTGATGGGGATCCCCGTGTGGAGAAATAGTATAGTGATGGGGGCCCCGTGTGGAGAAATAGTATAGTGATGGGGGACCCCCGTGTGGAGAAATAGTATAGTGATGGGCGCCTCCGTGTGGAGAAATTGTATAGTGATGGGGCCCCCGTGTGGAGAAATAGTATAGTGATGGGGCCCCCGTGTGGAGAAATAGTATGGTGATGGGGGCCCCCCCTTGTGGAGAAATAGTATGGTGATGGGGGCCCCCCCTTGTGGAGAAATAGTATAGTGATGGGGCCCCCGTGTGGAGAAATAGTATAGTGATGGGGCCCCCGTGTGGAGAAATAGTATAGTGATGGGGACCCCCGTGTGGAGAAATAGTATAGTGATGGGGCCTCCGTGTGGAGAAATAGTATAGTGATGGGGGCCCCCGTGTGGAGAAATAGTATAGTGATGGGGGGCCCCCGTGTGGAGAAATAGTATAGTGATGGGGGCCCCCGTGTGGAGAAATAGTATAGTGATGGGGACCCCGTGTGGAGAAATAGTATAGTGATGGGACCCCCGTGTGGAGAAATAGTATAGTGATGGGGCCCCCCCGTGTGGAGAAATAGTATAGTGATGGGGCCCCCGTGTGGAGAAATAGTATAGTGATGGGGCCCCCCGTGTGGAGAAATAGTATAGTGATGGGCGCCTCCGTGTGGAGAAATTGTATAGTGATGGGGCCCCCGTGTGGAGAAATAGTATAGTGATGGGGACCCCCGTGTGGAGAAATAGTATAGTGATGGGGCCCCCCCGTATGGAGAAATAGTATAGTGATGGTGCCCCCCCGTGTGGAGAAATAGTATAGTGATGGGGGCCCCCGTGTGGAGAAATAGTATAGTGATGGGGCCCCCCGTGTGGAGAAATAGTATAGTTATGGGCCCCCTCCGTGTGGAGAAATAGTATAGTGATGGGGCCCCCGTGTGGAGAAATAGTATAGTGATGGGGCCCCCGTGTGGAGAAATAGTATAGTGATGGGGCCTCCGTGTGGAGAAATAGTATAGTGATGGGGGCCCCCGTGTGGAGAAATTGTATAGTGATGGGGCCCCCGTGTGGAGAAATAGTATAGTGATGGGGACCCCCATGTGGAGAAATAGTATAGTGATGGGGACCCCCGTGTGGAGAAATAGTATAGTGATGGGGCCCCCGTGTGGAGAAATAGTATCGTTATGGGGCCCCCGTGTGGAGAAATAGTATAGTTATGGGGCCCCCCCGTGTGGAGAAATAGTATAGTGATGGGGACCCCCGTGTGGAGAAATAGTATAGTGATGGGACCCCCGTGTGGAGAAATAGTATAGTGATGGGGCCCCCCCGTGTGGAGAAATAGTATAGTGATGGGGGCCCCGTGTGGAGAAATAGTATAGTGATGGGGGCCCCCCCGTGTGGAGAAATAGTATAGTGATGGGGGCCCCCCCGTGTGGAGAAATAGTATAGTGATGGGGGCCCCCCGTGTGGAGAAATTGTATAGTGATGGGGGCCCCCGTGTGGAGAAATAGTATAGTGATGGGGCCCCCCCGTGTGGAGAAATAGTATAGTGGTGGGGACCCCGTGTGGAGAAATAGTATAGTGATGGTGCCCCCCCGTGTGGAGAAATAGTATAGTGATGGGGACCCCGTGTGGAGAAATAGTATAGTTATGGGGGGCCCCCCTTGTGGAGAAATAGTATAGTGATGGGGACCCCATGTGGAGAAATAGTATAGTGATGGGGCCCCCGTGTGGAGAAATAGTATAGTGATGGGGGCCCCCGTGTGGAGAAATAGTATAGTGATGGGGCCCCCGTGTGGAGAAATAGTATAGTGGTGGGGACCCCGTGTGGAGAAATAGTATAGTGATGGTGCCCCCCCCCGTGTGGAGAAATAGTGTAGTGGTGGGGACCCCGTGTGGAGAAATAGTATAGTGATGGTGCCCCCCCCGTGTGGAGAAATAGTATAGTGATGGGGACCCCGTGTGGAGAAATAGTATATTGATGGTGCCCCCCCGTGTGGAGAAATAGTATAGTGATGGGCCCCCCCGTGTGGAGAAATAGTATAGTGATGGGACCCCCGTGTGGAGAAATAGTATAGTGATGGGGCCCCCGTGTGGAGAAATAGTATAGTGATGGGGGGCCCCCCATGTGTGGAGAAATAGTATAGTGATGGGGGGCCCCCCATGTGTGGAGAAATAGTATAGTGATGGGGCCCCCCATGTGTGGAGAAATAGTATAGTGATGGGGGCCCCCGTGTGGAGAAATAGTATAGTGATGGGACCCCCCCCCCCGTGTGGAGAAATAGTATAGTGATGGGGCCCCCGTGTGGAGAAATAGTATAGTGATGGGGGCCCCCGTGTGGAGAAATAGTATAGTGATGGGGGCCCCCGTGTGGAGAAATAGTATAGTGATGGGGCCCCCCGTGTGGTGAAATAGTATAGTGATGGGGCCCCCCCGTGTGGAGAAATAGTATAGTGATGGGGGCCCCCCGTGTGGAGAAATTGTATAGTGATGGGGCCCCCGTGTGGAGAAATAGTATAGTGATGGGGGCCCCCGTGTGGAGAAATAGTATAGTGATGGGGGCCCCCGTGTGGAGAAATAGTATAGTGATGGGGGCCCCCGTGTGGAGAAATAGTATAGTGATGGGGGCCCCCGTGTGGAGAAATAGTATAGTGATGGGGGCCCCCGTGTGGAGAAATAGTATAGTGATGGGGGCCCCCGTGTGGAGAAATAGTATAGTGATGGGGCCCCCGTGTGGAGAAATAGTATAGTGATGGGGCCCCCCCGTGTGGAGAAATAGTATAGTGATGGGCCCCCCCCCCCCCCGTGTGGAGAAATAGTATAGTGATGGGGCCCCCGGGTGGAGAAATAGTATAGTGATGGGGCCCCCCCGTGTGGAGAAATAGTATAGTGATGGGGCCCCCCGTGTGGAGAAATAGTATAGTGATGGGGCCCCCCGTGTGGAGAAATAGTATAGTGATGGGCGCCTCCGTGTGGAGAAATTGTATAGTGATGGGGCCCCCGTGTGGAGAAATAGTATAGTGATGAGGACCCCCGTGTGGAGAAATAGTATAGTGATGGTGCCCCCCCGTGTGGAGAAATAGTATAGTGATGGTGCCCCCCCGTGTGGAGAAATAGTATAGTGATGGGGGCCCCCGTGTGGAGAAATAGTATAGTGATGGGGCCCCCCCGTGTGGAGAAATAGTATAGTGATGGGCCCCCCCGTGTGGAGAAATAGTATAGTGATGGGGCCCCCCCGTGTGGAGAAATAGTATAGTGATGGGGCCCCCCCGTGTGGAGAAATAGTATAGTGATGGTGCCCCCCCGTGTGGAGAAATAGTATAGTGATGGTGCCCCCCCCGTGTGGAGAAATAGTATAGTGATGGGGGCCCCCGTGTGGAGAAATAGTATAGTGATGGGGCCCGCCGTGTGGAGAAATAGTATAGTTATGGGCCCCCCCCCGTGTGGAGAAATAGTATAGTGATGGGGCCCCCGTGTGGAGAAATAGTATAGTGATGGGGCCCCCGTGTGGAGAAATAGTATAGTGATGGGGCCTCCGTGTGGAGAAATAGTATAGTGATGGGGGCCCCCGTGTGGAGAAATTGTATAGTGATGGGGCCCCCGTGTGGAGAAATAGTATAGTGATGGGGACCCCCGTGTGGAGAAATAGTATAGTGATGGGGACCCCCGTGTGGAGAAATAGTATAGTGATGGGGCCCCCGTGTGGAGAAATAGTATCGTTATGGGGCCCCCGTGTGGAGAAATAGTATAGTTATGGGGCCCCCCCGTGTGGAGAAATAGTATAGTGATGGGGACCCCCGTGTGGAGAAATAGTATAGTGATGGGACCCCCGTGTGGAGAAATAGTATAGTGATGGGGCCCCCCCGTGTGGAGAAATAGTATAGTGATGGGGGCCCCGTGTGGAGAAATAGTATAGTGATGGGGGCCCCCCCGTGTGGAGAAATAGTATAGTGATGGGGGCCCCCCCGTGTGGAGAAATAGTATAGTGATGGGGGCCCCCCGTGTGGAGAAATTGTATAGTGATGGGGGCCCCCGTGTGGAGAAATAGTATAGTGATGGTGCCCCCCCGTGTGGAGAAATAGTATAGTGGTGGGGACCCCGTGTGGAGAAATAGTATAGTGATGGTGCCCCCCCGTGTGGAGAAATAGTATAGTGATGGGGACCCCGTGTGGAGAAATAGTATAGTTATGGGGGGCCCCCCTTGTGGAGAAATAGTATAGTGATGGGGACCCCATGTGGAGAAATAGTATAGTGATGGGGCCCCCGTGTGGAGAAATAGTATAGTGATGGGGGCCCCCATGTGGAGAAATAGTATAGTGATGGGGCCCCCGTGTGGAGAAATAGTATAGTGGTGGGGACCCCGTGTGGAGAAATAGTATAGTGATGGTGCCCCCCCCGTGTGGAGAAATAGTATAGTGGTGGGGACCCCGTGTGGAGAAATAGTATAGTGATGGTGCCCCCCCCGTGTGGAGAAATAGTATAGTGATGGGGACCCCGTGTGGAGAAATAGTATATTGATGGTGCCCCCCCGTGTGGAGAAATAGTATAGTGATGGGCCCCCCCGTGTGGAGAAATAGTATAGTGATGGGACCCCCGTGTGGAGAAATAGTATAGTGATGGGGCCCCCGTGTGGAGAAATAGTATAGTGATGGGGGGCCCCCCCATGTGTGGAGAAATAGTATAGTGATGGGGGGCCCCCCATGTGTGGAGAAATAGTATAGTGATGGGGCCCCCCATGTGTGGAGAAATAGTATAGTGATTGGGGCCCCCGTGTGGAGAAATAGTATAGTGATGGGACCCCCCCCCCCCCGTGTGGAGAAATAGTATAGTGATGGGGCCCCCGTGTGGAGAAATAGTATAGTGATGGGGGCCCCCGTGTGGAGAAATAGTATAGTGATGGGGGCCCCCGTGTGGAGAAATAGTATAGTGATGGGGCCCCCCGTGTGGTGAAATAGTATAGTGATGGGGCCCCCCAGTGTGGAGAAATAGTATAGTGATGGGGGCCCCCCGTGTGGAGAAATAGTATAGTGATGGGGCCCCCGTGTGGAGAAATAGTATAGTGATGGGGGCCCCCGTGTGGAGAAATAGTATAGTGATGGGGGCCCCCGTGTGGAGAAATAGTATAGTGATGGGGACCCCGTGTGGAGAAATAGTATAGTGATGGGGCCCCCGTGTGGAGAAATAGTATAGTGATGGGGGCCCCCGTGTGGAGAAATAGTATAGTGATGGGGGCCCCCGTGTGGAGAAATAGTATAGTGATGGGGGCCCCCGTGTGGAGAAATAGTATAGTGATGGGGGCCCCCGTGTGGAGAAATAGTATAGTGATGGGGGCCCCCGTGTGGAGAAATAGTATAGTGATGGGGCCCCCGTGTGGAGAAATAGTATAGTGATGGGGCCCCCCGTGTGGAGAAATAGTATAGTGATGGGCCCCCCCCCCCCCCCGTGTGGAGAAATAGTATAGTGATGGGGCCCCCCCGTGTGGAGAAATAGTATAGTGATGGGGCCCCCGTGTGGAGAAATAGTATAGTGATGGGGGGGCCCCACCATGTGTGGAGAAATAGTATAGTGATGGGGGCCCCCCCGTGTGGAGAAATAGTATAGTGATGGGGCCCCCGTGTGGAGAAATAGTATAGTGATGGGGGGCCCCCCGTGTGGAGAAATTGTATAGTGATGGTGCCCCCCCGTGTGGAGAAATAGTATAGTGATGGGGGCCCCCGTGTGGAGAAATAGTATAGTGATGGGGACCCCCGTGTAGAGAAATAGTATAGTGATGGGGCCCCCGTGTGGAGAAATAGTATAGTGAAGGGGCCCCCCCCCCGTGTGGAGAAATAGTATAGTGATGGGGCCCCCCCGTGTGGAGAAATAGTATAGTGATGGGGACCCCCCGTGTGGAGAAATAGTATAGTGATGGGGCCCCCGTGTGGAGAAATAGTATAGTGATGGGGCCCCCCCCCCCGTGTGGAGAAATAGTATAGTGATGGGGCCCCCGTGTGGAGAAATAGTATAGTGATGGGGCCCCCCCGTGTGGAGAAATAGTATAGTGATGGGGCCCCCGTGTGGAGAAATAGTATAGTGATGGGGGCCCCCCCGTGTGGAGAAATAATATAGTGATGAGGATCCCCGTGTGGAGAAATAGTATAGTGATGGGGACCCCCGTGTGGAGAAATAGTATAGTGATGGGGCCCCCGTGTGGAGAAATAGTATAGTGATGGGGATCCCCGTGTGGAGAAATAGTATAGTGATGGGGCCCCCGTGTGGAGAAATAGTATAGTGATGGGGGCCCCCCCGTGTGGAGAAATAGTATAGTGATGGGACCCCCGTGTGGAGAAATAGTATGGTGATGGGGGCCCCATAGTACAGGGATCGTTCCCCCATGCGTCTTGTTTCTCATCTCTCGGTCCTGCTTGTTCATTAGAATTGGGTTCTTGTAATTCGGGGTATTGGGCACACGGGAGGGTTTATAGGGTGTGTAACCAGCTGTCCTGCCTCTAGTGTTTCCCAGCTGAAGACCGAGTTCCTGCCCCTACTGAGCGTGATCTTCGTTTCAGAGAACAGTTTGGTCGCCGCAGTAAGTGTCTTCCTCTCGCATTCATGTTCAACCAAAATGTCACCGTTTCCAGAGAATGCTTGGTTCACATGTCCATGTTTTGGGACAGGACTTCCCTTCTCCCATTGTGTAGCCAGGGGTGGCAAACTCCAGTCCTCAAGGGCCACCAACAGCTCAGGTTTTGAGGACATCTCTGCTTCAGCAGAGTTGGCTCAGTCAAAGACTGAGCCACTGATTGAGCCACCCGTGCTGAAGCAGAGATGCCCTCAACCTGTCCTGTTGGTGGCCCTGAAGGACTGGAGTTGGTCACTCCTGCTGCAGTTCTTATGGAAGCGTTGTTTCTGTTGTATTTCTATGTACTTTGTTTATTGATTTGCCTGGGGTTAACACTTCCTAATTCCTGGGGATATTATACCTGAAATGCAGGTGTTTTTTTTGGGGGGGGGGGGGTTCCTCCATGACATGTATAATACAGTATTAGTGTATTTTTCTTGTTGTTCTTTCCATGTGTACTTTGCCTGCCTTTTGTTGGTAACCACCCTGTTCTGTTCCCTCCTGTGCTTAGGGCCACGACTGCTGCCCCATGCTGTTTAGTTACGACGACCACGGCTCCTTGGCCTTCGTGTCTAAGCTTGACATTCCCAAGCAGAGCACCCAGCGCAACATCTCCGCCATGGAGCGCTTCCGAAACATGGACAAGAGAGCTACCACCGAGGACCGCAACACCACGCTGGAGACACTGCACCAGAACAGCATCACGTAGGTTGAAGGGGAAAGAGCAGGGTGGCAGCTGAAACCGCAGGATAGGTGTGGAGGAGAGAGAAGAGCAGGGGCACAGCAAAAACAGCCACATCAAGGGGGAGGGAGTCCAGGGAAAGCAGGGGCACAGCCGACACAGCATCAGGGGGAGGGAGAGCTGAAGGGGAACCAGGGGAGTCCAAGGAGAGAACAGGGGAACAGCTGAAACAGCCTCAGGGGGGAGAGTGTCCAGTGAGGGCAGAGGCACAGGGGGGAGAGAACCCAAGGGGACCCAGGGAGAGCAGGGGCAAAGCCAAAACAGCATCAGGGTGGAGAGAGCCAAAGGGGAACCAGGGGAGTACAGGGATAGTATGGGCCCAGCCGAAACGGCATCATGGAGGTGCCAGGGTGTGGGCAGAGGTAGAAATAACAGTACCAAACAATGAAATCAACAGAGGTGCGTGCTCATCCCTCTGGGGGTTTGTAGGACGCAAATCACTTGGCTCCTGTCCTCGTCTTGTTCAGCCTGCTTCCTTTGTAAAGTTTTTGCCTTCCTGTCTCCCAGCCAAGTGTCCATCTTTGACGGTGACAAGAGTGACTGCCGCAAGTTCTGTACTACAGGGATCGACGGAGCGATGACCATCTGGGACTTCAAGGTGGGCTTCCTCATCCCGAGCTTAATGGCTCCCCAAATATTGTTTGGCCAAACTTTAAAGCACAAGTTTTTCCGCTTTGTTTTGGCGATAAACACAGAAAATATCAACAATTCGGCGCACCCAATTCTCACTGGAGCTCGTTAAACATGTAAATATGTCTCAAACGTGCTTCAGCTATTTTAAAGCCGCGCTGCCTTGGATTTAAAAATAAATATATATATAACGAGTTTGAAGCACGGAGTTTTTGAGCTGAACCCCGTTAATTTCAGCTCCCGGGACCCCTGCTTCCAGAGATACTTACCTGCGTAGATACTGCCGTTATCCCCATGCAGTTTAAATGTCCCAGTCACGCTGGCCAATAGGAAGCTGCAACGGATGACGTCACAGATTCCTATTGGCCCGCAGGACACTTAAAGTTGCCATTTCGTTAGGCGCACAGTTCCCTGCAGAGATCTCAGCACCGCTACGGAGGCAAATATCTGTGGCAGCATGGGGTCCCCGGAGCTGAAATTAACGTAGTTCAGCTCCAGAGACCCCCTGCTTTCAACCCTGTTTTTAACACCGATGTAATGGGTAAGCTGTATTATGGGAAGAAAGGCCAAGCTTATAGAAACGGTTGAACTGGTACACTGTGTGTGAGAACGCACTGCGCTGTTTTCCTGTTTTTTTCTGGACAAGCATGATGTGACAGGCTTGTCTCACACAGCACCCGCTCCACAGAAGGGCTTTCCTTGTGATGTAAAATTGTACCCAGGAATAAAGGCCACGGACAAAATGTCTTCCCTGGTAGCAGGAACTCCTGCCTTGAAAAGCTTTCCATCTAAGATGTCATTATGAAAAGGAATTGCATGAAATATGTCACAATTTAAGGCTGAGGCGGTGTCTTTTCCAGACGTCGCTACATTCACTGTCTCTCTTACCTTTTAAAGACCCTGGAATCGTACGTTCAAGGCCTGCAGATCATGTGAAGGAGAAACGGTGTTTCCTAGCAGCACAAGTCGATGAACGGAAGCCCACCCTCTACTCTGAAGACCTCCTGGGGCTCAGAAAGCACTGACGCACAGCTCCGCTAGGCTGAAAACTCCCTAACCCAGGGGTGGGCAACTCCAGTCCTCAAGGGCCACCGGTCAGGTTTTCAGGATATCCCTGCTTCAGCACAGGTTGCTCGGTCTTCGACTGTGCTAAAGCAGGGATATCCTTAAAACCTGACCTGTTGGTGGCCCTTGCGGACTGGAGTTGTTCCCCCCTGCCCTAACCCCATCACTGCCAAGCAATGTATCACAGGCCCCTCAGGCAGTGAGGGGGTTAAATAGTCACTTAACGATCGCAGCTAAATGCAGCTGTTTGCTTCCTCATTTGGAAACGCACAGCGTCCTTACAACCGCACTGCGTTTCCAGCCCTGGTCTTGCTGCCTTCGTTAAGTTTCTCTCCATCTGTGGGGAAGATCGTTCACTATGAAATCCGCTGCAGTTTGTTTTGTTTTTTTTGTTCATTTAATGCCATTATTTACCAAAGCTGCTCTCTAAGTAGTTTCTGTGGGGAATATAAATTACTAAATTAAAAGGGGAATTTTATGTAAATTGTCTGCTAGAAAATAAATTAAAAAAAAAAAATACAGAATTTTCCCATTTTTATAAACTTGTCCTTCCCTGACGCACAAAATAGAACGGTCTGTAATAATATAAGCAGCCTATACCCATAAAGTTGTCCTGCTTGACACGGAGGATATTGCCACAATTGTATAAATGCTTGTACTGAATGGCTCTTACTTAACTTTTCAGTTTCAATTGTAACATGGAAAAATTGTGTGTGTGTGTGTGTGTGTGTGTGTGTGTGTGTGTGTGTGTGTGTGTGTGTGTGTGTGTGTGTGTGTGTGTGTGTGTGTGTGTGTGTGTGTGTGTGTGTGTGTGTGTGTGTGTGTGTGTGTGTGTGCGCGCGCGCGCAACATCATCATCTTCAGCCCATGTCTATCTACTGCTGGATGAAGCCTCCCCAATGATCTCCCAGGTACTATGGTTACAAGCTTCTCTTCTCCACGTCGCTCCAACACATTTCTTACTCATCCTCCCATCTTACTTGAGGTCGTTGTATTGTTCTTTTTAATCTCCCTTGGAATTCAGTTGATGACCATCTTTGTCCATCGGTGATCATTGTCTTCTTGCCATTGTGTCCAGCACACCACCATTTTAGTTTATTCATTCGTGTGGTTTACTCTCTAACCCATTCAGTCTTTTTGCTGTCTCTTTGGGTAATACCCAGCATGCATCTCTCCATACGTCTTGGCGTTGTCTTGAAGTTTCTGAATTGCCTTCGCATTTAGGGTCCAAGTTTCACATCCATATGTGAGCACGGGCAGGATACACTGGTCAAGCACTTTCCTCTTGAGACACAGTGGAAGGTTCCATTGAAATATTGTCTTGTTTCTTTCAAATGCCTCCAACCTGTCTTCATTCTCCTATTGATTTCATTCAAAAGGCTCCTATCCATTGTTACTTGCTGGCCAAGCTAGACATAGTCTTCAGCTTCTGCCTCTATTCCATTTATTTTGATCTTTGCAGAGTTGACACATTTTGTTGAACATCATTTTGGGTCTTGCTGAGAATCACGTGTAGTTTCACCTTCTGGTCAGCGAGTTCTGATTTGTTGCCTGCAGGTTTTCTGAATTTGTGGTTACAATAACAATGCAATCTGCAAATTGTATGTGATTCAGGTATTTATTCACCGTTGATTTTTTTTTCTTTGGTTCTTTTTTTTCTTACCAATTAAATGTCTTGAACAATTAAGTGTTGCTTTGGTGACATGGTTTCTCCCTGTCGCACTCTTGCCGATCCTCTTCTTCCTTGTGTTGTCATGTAATCTTATGGTTGTGGCATTCTCGTAAATGTTCTTTATAATATCAATACACTCTTCAACATGTTATCTTCCTAATGTATTTAAAACCTCTAAGGTGTAGACCGCATCAAATGCTATGGGGTAGATCATATTCATTATTTCTGGAAATCACTTCTTGTACGATTGGATGTGGTCCATTGTTGAATCCACTGTAAAATCCCGCTTGTTCTCCAGGCTGGGCGAAGTCCACAGGGTGTTGCGGTAAAGTCCAGAAAAATGGGAATGGTGCTCAGCAAGTAAGACCCTTCTCCTCAGTAATTGAACAGTTGCCACTGGGACGGCATACAATGGCGTACACCTCAAGTACTCAATATAGTAGTATTGTATCAGCCTAGTCATGAGACAAGCATCACTACTCACAAATGTGGCTATGTACAGCAGGTCCCCAGTCATGCGGCGGTTCCGTTCTAAGTACCCGCCGCAAAGCGATAATTGCCGGAATGCGGGACCGGCTTTTTTCGTTATGTGCGCATGCGCAGACGGCAATGTGGCGTTCTACGCATGCGCATCATCTGTAAAACACCTCATTCTGCGCATGAGCGACCACGGACTAGTCTGTTCTGTGCATGCGCGACATTGTACCGGCCCGTTCTGCGCATGCGGCCCGCTCTGCAGACAGGACGGGCCCCCTTCTCGGCACCGCCGAAAAGCGGGTCGCCGAGAAGCGGGGCCTTGCTGTACTATAAATAGGTACTCTTCTTTTTAAATCAAATTTGATGGACTGTAATGAATATGTAGATCCAAATGCCAGTACCTTTTTAAACCTCCTTGGTGCGTGCCCGTCGTCCTCTTGTAATCCCAGCCGGTCCCAGGGTAGAGTCCATGAGTAGAGTCAAGGAATAGCACAATGTGAAAAACGGAGCACTAATCCAGGCAAGAATCACTCGGTGGCCCCCCCAAAAAACGTCATTTTATTAAAGTTTCATGGACCAAAAAAAACCACCAACATGTTTTGCGCTCCCCGGCGCTTTATCAAGGTGTATGTAGCAGCACACAAGTATGAGCTTTAAATAGTCGCGCCGAATCGGCTGTGCTCCTAACAGGAAGTTGATTGGTCCATCAGTGAGGGGAGAAGCTAGTATGTCATTGGCCAGGTCATAATAACTCCTCCCATAGGAGGGGCCTACAATACTCCTTGCTGGGAACCAAGCATAATGCCGACTCGCAAACAGATTCCTGCAGCAGTTGCTGTGGCGTTGCTAAATGAATTCAGCAAAAAATGATACATAGATATCAAATCATATTGTCTCTACGGAATAAGACATTATTATCACGACATACTCGGTGCTTTAACGGCTACAAACAAAGCATATTAAGAATAAGAAAAATATATACTGATCCCTATAGTTAAAAACTAAAGAACCCTACAACACAAAATCCATAATAAGTGGATCAATTTGTAAACAGTTCAAAATGGGAAAAGATCATAATCCCACCCTAAATCATAAATGATAAGTGATCTCTAACTATACATATAATATTGATCTGGCATATATTGTATTTGACCTATCATTACGTTTCATTAATGGGCAAAAAGTACATTTAAACAAAAGAGAAAAGTAATAATCAGCAACATAAAAAACGTATTTTAGACAAAATGGGGTTTATTGCCTCTGGTACTTTTTTTTTTCTTTCTAGGACACACGGTACATTTATTTGTGCACCCAAGCCAGCTGACTAATTCACGAGGGCCGCTCCATTACAATGGTGTGACAAACATACATACACACACCCCAGCACACGTAGCTCAATCATTGAGCCACTTGTGCTGAAGCAGGGATATCCTGAAGATCTGACTTGTTGGTGGCCCTTGAAGACTGGACACCTCTGGCTTACACTTTTTGGTCTATCAAGTGGGACTTCGGCTTTAAACAGGAGACCCTGCGGGTGACGTCCCACAACCTGGTAACTTTGTTACTGCATCGCGTTTTTTTTGCATGTCAAATTATTTCTCTGCTTCACAAAGTGGTCCTAATAAAATCAGCCTGTAATGGGGGGGGGGGGGGGGGCAAGGATGGGAGGGAGTGGGGGGAATAAGCTGCTTGTAAAAACGAAGTGGTTGGAAGGGAACGTGCTGCAATAGGAAGTGTGACTGCAAGATGCTAAAACTGCTACTTATAGATCCTAGACAAGTAAAGAGTATCAGGCTGCTCCAATAATCTAATCTGTGCCCAACTGGTTATTACTGGGCCAGGGACACGCTGTACCAGCCCAGCTGGGTAATCCCGTAACCCCTGGAGTGCCAGAGAGCCATGTTGTGAAGCTGCTTCCTGGTGCCAGAGAAGATTAGTCCCATTCATTTGAATGTAGCTGATCTCCTCTTCTCCAGCATAGGGGAAGCATGGTCACTGCATAATGAATTAGGGGGGGTTATCTGCTCAGTGGCTGCTGTGAAAAAAAAAAAAGTTAACCCCATCAGTGCTGCAGAGTGTTTGGTCACAGGCACCTGCCCCACTGAAAGGAGGGAAGAGATGAGCTTTAAATGATTGCCCACATCTGGGCTAATGTTAACATGCAGCTGTTTATTTTTATTTTTTATTTTTTTAAATCTGTAAATAAATCTCCATCTTCAGCCCTCGTCTCCCCAATGATGTTCCAGGTGCTGCGGATGCAGCCTCTGCTCCACGTTGCTAGAAAAATTAATGCTATCTTCCATCTTGCTTTTGAGCAGCATTTTTTAATCTCACTTGCAATCCAGTCGAGTACCATCTTTGCCCAACTCTTGTCATTTCTTATTGCGATATGTTCGGCCCACCACCATTTTTGTTTCTTCACCCCTGTGATGATGTCACAGACTTTTGTTTGGTTCACAACCCATTCCTTCTTTTTCCTGTCTTTGGATAGTACCCAGCATGCATCTCTCTATACTTCTTTGCGTTGTCTGAAGCTTATGTGTTCTGACTCAAGCTCACTGTGGCAAGTGAGTAGAGGCAGGCAGTTTAACTCAATCCCACATACTAAGCAAGTGGAAGCTTCTTAATTGCTGAAGTATTGGACACAATACAAAATAAAAGGGGAATAAGATACTGGGGTAAACACTGTGACATTGAAGCTATGGAGGGGAAAGGGGGACTCGGATGGAAAATAGGACAATGCAAAGTATAGGGATAAGTAAATTGCAATCACTTTACCAGAGGAGATAGTAGAGATGGCTGCTGGAACTAAATGGGCAGCATGCTAGCATGGGCTAACCGGAAATAAGGCAAAGATTGTGCCAACTAGCAGGGGCAGCCAGGAACAGTTAACTGACTAAGAAATGCAGGGGGGTTGCCAGGGCAACAGGCTGGGAAGGGGAAAGGAAAGCAACAATGTAACAACATTACACTGAGGAGTAATGGCTGCCCCAGAACAGGGAAAACAAACAGTGAGGTTCCAGGACACTCCGAATTATCTTCATATTTGAGGTCCAAGTTTCACATCCAAACGTGAGCAGGCGAAGGATACACTGGTCGAACACCTTCCTCATATGACGGGCAGGTTCCCTTGCAAGATTGTCCTGTTGTTTCTTCCAAATGGCCTCCATCCCACATACAGCAGATGGCGAGCGGTGACGCCATCATAACCACGTGTTTATCCTCTGCCTAGTCCCTAATGCACTTGCTCTGTCCCACTACACCATTAGATTGTAAGCTCTTCAGGGCAGGAGCGCCCTCATTCCTGTTTACCTTAACAGCCGGGCTCCATTACATCACAGGCACTGAGGGGTTAAAGGCCGTTCCTTGAAACGTGATATTTTTGATCACATCCTATTTATCGTGGCTGCGTTCCTGCTCTCTCCCCCCCCCCACCCCCCTGTTCTCAGACACACAAAAGCCTTTCTTTTTGTAGCTGTTTTTTTTTTTTATATAAATAGCTCTGACTGCCCCTCTAGGAATCTGCACTCTGGAAACACTTGGTGTTTTCCAGATGTGGGACCGCTTTTTTTTGCCGACGTCGGCACAGGAAGGAGCAGTGCTGGAGGAGGGGGGGGGGTCTGACGCAGAACACGGCTTCTTTCCCTGCTCCCTTTGCTTCAGGCTCTGAGCAGTTTTCTCGCCCGCCCACATGAGGAAGTGGCTGCATTTCTCGGCGAGGGAAAAAGGGGAAGTTGGTGACATTCTCACAGGCGTTTTAATTCAGTCCCTCGCCCGTGTTCGTGTCGACTGCTCAGAGTCCACGGACGGGCAGCCTTACATCCTCCGGGCCCCCCGAGAAAGGGCGAGGTGAGTAATTCTGGTGTGTGCTCGTCTTCAGCTTTTCTCGAGGAAATATTTGGTTTGCTCCGGGCAGTTCTGGCCGCACCTGAAATCACTATGGGGAACTGACACCTTTTTTTTGTTTTTTTACCTGCGTAAAATGTTTGCGATGGGTTAGGGCTGATTCTGCGGACGTGCAGGTGTGTTACACACGCTGACACCTTTTTAATGAACCAAGGTGGGAACACAAGACTGAAAGCCCACCTGCTGTGAAGGAGCGATCGCTATATATTGCAGAGAGGGGTGTATATACAAGTAATATGCAGGGGAATATATATATTGGTGACATGCACATTTACCTGCCCTACAATTGAAGGTAGAAATGTGTTTTGGGAAGCACACAAATGCTAAACAAAAACAGGTATGGGGTGTATACGTCTTGTGCAAAACATTTCCTGTATTCACATTCTCTATAAGGGTGTCTGAAGGTTGTGGTTGCACAATAGAGATCAACCAAATACTGTATGCCTATTCTTGTTGGAGAGGATGGCTAATTACCATTAAACCGTCAGCTCCCCTTTCTATAGCAGTTTTTTTTTAGCCTTTTTGGGATGTTAAGGAACCTTATAATTATATTGTGAAATTCTAGGGAACCCCGACCATCTCTAATAGCGCGTCTGAGATCAGATGCATTGTAAGGAATCCCAAACCTCTCTAATAGCGCGTCTGAGCTCAGATGCATTGTAAGGAACCCCAACCCCCTCTAATAGTGTGTCTGAGATCAGATGCATTGTAAGGAACCCCAACCCTCTCTAATAGCGTGTCTGAGATCAGATGCATTGTAAGGAACCCCAACCATCTCTAATAGCGCGTCTGAGATCAGATGCATTGTAAGGAATCCCAAACCTCTCTAATAGCGTGTCTGAGATCAGATGCATTGTAAGGAACCCCAACCCTCTCTAATAGCGCGTCTGAGATCAGATGCATTGTAAGGAACCCCAACCCTCTCTAATAGCGTGTCTGAGATCAGATGCATTGTAAGGAACCCCAACCCTCTCTAATAGCGCGTCTGAGATCAAATGCATTGTAAGGAACCCCAACCCTCTCTAATAGCGCGTCTGAGATCAGATGCATTGTAAGCAACCCCAACCATCTCTAATAGCGCGTCTGAGATCAGATGCATTGTAAGGAACCCCAACCCTCTCTAATAGCGTATCTGAGATCAGATGCATTGTAAGGAACCCCAACCCTCTCTAATAGCGTGTCTGAGATCAGATGCATTGTAAGGAACCCCAACCCTCTCTAATAGCGTATCTGAGATCAGATGCATTGTAAGGAACCCCAACCCTCTCTAATAGCGCGTCTGAGATAAAATGCATTGTAAGGAACCCCAACCCTCTCTAATAGCGCGTCTGAGATCAGATGCATTGTAAGGAACCCCAACCCTCTCTAATAGCGCGTCTGAGATCAGATGCATTGTAAGGAACCCCAACCCTCTCTAATACCGTGTGCATGGTATAGATACAGCATTATAACACTGTGCAGGGCCTCTGTAATGCCCTTATTCACGGAAAGCCATTCCTGTTTTTCGCAGTATTTTTGATCTTTCTCTTGTTCCAGACCAGAGATTTCTGCTGGTTATTTGCATTGTTTTCTGTGCCAGGAAAGGTGATCGCGGTGTTAGTCATCTCTCTGATTTCTAACTCGCCTTCCAAAGAGAGAGGAGAAAGAATGGGAGTTTGAGCACATTATACTTTCTGTAACTACCCCAGAAACTAAATCATGGAGTCCAGGGGTGGCCAACGCCAGTCCTCAAGGCGTAGGGTTGCCAGGTACAGTATTGAACCGGACTGTCCTGTCTTTGGACACTGTCCAGTAAAGAATGAGAGGTAATACTGGACATGTGTGTGTACTGTATACTGGTATTACCTCTCTGGGCGTGTATGTATATACCGGTATTACCTCTCTGTATGTGTATTCCGGTATTACCTCTCTGGGAGTGTATGTGTATACCGGTATTACCTCTCTGGGTGTGTATGTGTATACCAGTATTACCTCTCTGGGCGTGTATGTGTATACCGGTATTACCTCTCTGGGCATGTATGTGTATACCGGTATTACCTCTCTGGGCGTGTATGTGTATACGGGTATTACCTCTCTGGGCGTGTATGTATATACCGGTATTACCTCTCTGTATGTGTATACCGGTATTACCTCTCTGGGCGTGTATGTGTATACCGGTATTACCTCTCTGGGCGTGTATGTGTATACGGGTATTACCTCTCTGGGCGTGTATGTGTATACCGGTATTACCTCTCTGGGCGTGTATGTGTATACCGGTATTACCTCTCTGGGCGTGTATGTGTATACCGGTATTACCTCTCTGGGTGTGTATGTGTATACTGGTATTACCTCTCTGGGCGTGTATGTGTATACCGGTATTACCTCTCTGGGCGTGTATGTGTATACCGGTATTACCTCTCTGGACATAGTGACCTGGGGGGCTGCAGGATTTCCCTGAGCAGGGAGAGAGCAGGGCTGCTGCTAGGGGGCTGGGCAGCTTCCTTCATCCTGATTGGCTGCTGCTGGATAATGCAGCCAATCAGGAGGTGGTGTCAGGAGCCTGGGAGAGGGGCCAAGGAGAGGAGGAAACAACATGGAGCGGAGAGGTGTGTACCATTGTGTCCAGTATTTTTGGAAAAGCCACCTGGCAACCCTACTCAAGGGCCACCAACAGGTCCGGTTTTTAGGATATCCCTGCTTCAGCACAGGTGGCTCAGTTGAATACTGCACCACCTGTGCTGAAGTAGGGATATCCTTAATACCTGTCCTATGGTGGCCCTTGAGGACTGGGCTTGGCCACTCTTGCGTTAGATGGTGGAGTTACTCCGTCCCCCCCCCCCCCCAGGGAGTATAACGTTTTACTGAACACGCCCAGCGGTACCCTTCCCCCTCTCATGGGGACGTTTGCAAGACAAACCCAGAATGGAAGTTTCTATGATCAGGAAGTTAAGATTTTCACGACTTAAACAAACAAAGATGTGAGAGAGAGGCCAGCAGGACCCCTCCTCCTATACAACAAGCTTCTCTTCATTGCCCAGTCTCTCTCTCTCACTCTCTGGGGAGGAAGAGTTTAACCAGCCTCGCCCATCACACACACACCCATCACACACACACCCATCACACACACACACACACACACACACACACACACACACACACACACACACACACACACACACACACACACACACACACACACACACACACACACACACACACACACACACACACACACACACACACACACACACACACACACACACACACACACACACACACACACACACACACACACACACACACACACACACACACACCTAATGACCTTAGAGCTAATGAGCCTCTATTTTGCACCTCGGGCCCATTAACACGTCAGGTCATCTTGGTTGAAGAGATATTATTTCTCTACTAATAATATCTACACTTATGATCATTTGTACCAACATTAACTACACTTGGATTGTTATATGGAGGGAATTAATTCATAGTTATAGATTCTTTCCGGATATATAACTAATTTTATTATTAGCTTAACTATATTAATAAAGTATATATTTTAATTAACGGATACTTAGCTGCTTTTGACCTTGTTATTACATAAAATAGGTCTGCAGTGCGCCATCAATAGGGATCCTTTAGTGCACTTAGGGCCTCATGCAGAGAGCAGCGCTATTTACAATCTCGCCATTTTCCGGAGAAAATCGCGCTAAAAACAGCTGAAAATGGCGAGGTAGGAAAAAAGCGCCATTTTTTTTTTCTATTTGGAAAATCTCGCCGCGCGGCTGGCGAGAAACTACATCTCGCCAGTCTGAAAAATTTCCAAATTCAGAAAGGCGCGCTCGCCATCTAGCGGCTGTTTTTGGTGCGATTTTCTCCAATTTTCTCCGCCAACTAAAGTTGGCAAGAAGCAGGAGCTCGCCGGCTATAGGGGGAAAAAAAAAATGCGCGATTTTTTTTTCTCCCTTTCAGCTGCGCGCATCTCCTCATTTACAATTCTCCACATGCAGTAATGCTAAAAATAGCGGATTTCGCCCATTTCTGCATATGGAGAATAAAACTCTCCATTAAAGCTACTTTTTCTTAAACTCTCCAATTTATTCTAGCACTGCTCTCTGCATAGGCCCCTTTGTCTTTGAAGTACACCTATCTAGTTAATACATCTTGGGTGAAGGCAGAGTTCAGGTCCCGTCCCTTCCACAACTGCGCTATCGCAGGAGTAGTAGATGCAGGGAACAGTCGTCCAGTAGACGGAGGGTGGGGGAAAAAAATAGTCAAAGAATTCATGGATGTTTGGGATACAATGTGCTGCTGCCCTTGGGGAGAGAGCAGCAGACATGGCTGCGTGTGCGCGACACACAGAAGTAATAACGCCCACGACTGGGCAAAGAAGTGAGCCGTGTGCATGCCACCTGGATTATGTATTTATAACGTGTGTTACTGGGCAGTAACACATTGAGCGTTACCTCTCGTTCTCGCGTGTGTCCCGGGCGCAGAGGTATGGCGACAGGTACATGGTTACATTAAATGAGCAGAGGTTATACGGTGTGTCTGTAACGGCGGTCTCTGTTTATAATCCTGCAGCCCCTGGCTGTATTCCAGGTGAATTCTCTGTGGCGCAAACCGCCCGCCCGAGCTGAATCAGGAAGGGGACTTGGTATATTAACCCCCTCACTGCCGGATAGGCCAGTGTTGTATCTGATCGGTGGAGGTTTCACGCTTTTGTATTCCAGACTCAATGAACCCCCAGACATGCGCTCGGGGGGGGGGGGGGCGTGGGGGTAAGAGATCACAGAGGGTTTTGGGAAGCTGCCCCTGGAAAGTATTTGCATGAAGACCTGAGTGATGTTATTTCTCTGTAACGAACAGGTCTTGCTACAGCCAATTGGAATAATAGGCACTTCAGAGGTTAGGCTACCCTGTAGCATCCTCTCCCTTGTATCCCCATTCTCGGTGTCATATAATGCTGCCCAGAAAAGCTGCCTCTCCCTTGTGAGGGAGTTTTTGCCATTAAACGTAGAGCGGAAAACATGAATCAGCTTCACAAATTAAGAGCAGACTGTTTAACTCTTCTCCTGCTGGACTGACCCTGGACGTGCGGTCAGACGCAGATCCCGTCTGAAATGCAGCAGCAGCAGCAGCAAATGAGGGGTTAATATCTTCATTAGTTGCTAAATGAGTGTGTGGCAAAAAAACAGCTTTACCACTAAAATATCTTAAGTAGCTGAGAGGAGAAGTTCTGAGAGCGGGAGGAAGTGGTGAGATGTGTACAAGTGTCTCCCTCCCCCACCGTATGTGTGACACTACCCACTCCCCCTCCGTGTGTGTGACACGTCCCCCCTCCCCCACCGTGTGTGTGTGACACGTCCCCCTTCCCCCACCGTGTGTGTGTGACACGTCCCCCCTCCCCCACAGTGTGTGTGTGACACGTCCCCCCTCCCCCACCGTGTGTGTGTGACACGTCCCCCCTCCTCCTCCGTGTGTGACACGTCCCCCCTCTGTGTGTGTGACACGTCCCCCCTCCCCCTCCGTGTGTGATACGTCCCCCCTCCCCCACCGTGTGTGTGTGACACGTCCCCCCTCCCCCACCGTGTGTGTGACACGTCCCCCCTCCCCCACCGTGTGTGTGACACGTTCCCCCTCCCCCAGCGTGTGTGTGTGTGTGACACGTTTCCCCTCCCCCACCGTGTGTGTGACACTACCATCCATGGCAGGGATCTAGCACTGAAATAAGGACCTGAACTATCTCTGAAGTGGGAGAGCTAAGTTTGAATCCAGTGTCTGCTACTCGTGACCGTGCGCAAATCACTTTTTCTCCTGGGAACCAGTAGATTAGATTGTCAGCTCTTCAGGGCAGTTGACCCTCCCCAAACATACATATCCATTAAAGGGGGGAGGGGGTAGTTGCTGCAGGAGTTTAGTCGCCATTAATTAATTAATTACCCTTGTTGGGGCAAAATCAATTCCAGTTCAGCCTGAGCAGCGACTCGGTGCACCTGCGATATCAGACCTGCGTCCCCTGAGCCCGCCCCGCAGAGAAGGGGAATACACGGCAGGACTCGGGCGCTGGGGCTCACATGGAAGCGCTCTCTCAGGAGGAGAGAGCCCGGGGGCCTGTACTGGGCAGTGTGTTATTTATTTGCTCTCCTATCTTAAACCCCTTCACTGGCTGAGGAGGAATTAACCCCTTGCAATATAACAAGCACACAGGGTGATATAATAACACACAGAGCCATATATACACAGAGCGATATAATAACACACATGGAGATATAATAACACACACAGCGATATAATAACACACAGGGAGATATAATAACACACAGAGCGATATAATAACACACAGAGCGATATAATAACACACAGAGCGATATAATAACACACAGAGCGATATAATAACACACACAGCGATATAATAACACACAGAGCGATATAATAACACACACAGCGATATAATAACACACAGGGAGATATAATAACACACAGAGCGATATAATAACACACAGGGCGATATAATAACACACAGAGCGATATAATAACACACGGCGATATATACACAGAGCGATATAATAACACACAGGGCGATATAATAACACACAGGGCGGTATATACACAGAGCGATATAATAACACACAGGGCGATATAATAACACACAGGGCGATATAATAACACACGGCGATATATATACACAGAGCGATATATACACAGAGCGATATAATAACACACAGGGCGATATAACATGCAGAGCGATATATATGCAGAATGATATAATAACCCGCAGAGCCATACAATATCACGGTGATATATACGCAGAACGATATAACACTTGGAGCGATATAAGAAGCACACAGAGAATAAGCACCATATAATAACACGGGGCAATAAGAACATGCATGGGCGATATATACGCAGGATGATATAACAAGCAGAGCGATATAATACACACTGATTACGTGTCGCTAGTTCCTCTGACAGGTAACTGGTCAATCTAACTATAGCAGCTTCAACCTCCACTTTCTTACCAAGCTCCCTCCGCACAAATCCCAGGGGATCTGAGGGGGAGTGGGTCAGATCTGAGGGGGAGTGGGTCAGGGGATCTCAGGGGGAGTGGGTCAGGTGATCTCAGGGGGAGTGGGTCAGGGGATCTCAGGGGGAGTGGGTCAGATCTCATGGGGAGTGGGTAAGGGGAGTGGGTCAGAGGATCTCAGGGGGAGTGGGTCAGGGGATCTCAGGGAGTCAGTCAGGGGATCTCAGGGGGAGTGGGTCAGGGGATCTCAGGGGGAGTGGGTCAGGGGATCTCAGGGGGAGTGGGTCAGGGGATCTCAGGGGGAGTGGGTCAGGGGATCTCAGGGGGAGTGGGTCAGAGGATCTCAGGGGGAGTGGGTAAGGGGAGTGGGTCAGGGGATCTCGGGGAGTGGGTCAGGGGATCTCAGGGGGAGTGGGTCAGAGAGTGGGAGTGGGTCAGATCAGAGGGGAGAGTGGGTCAGGGGATGAAAGGTTGGCCAGAGCTTGGTCAGGATCGGTATATTCCATGTGCCTGGAGGGCCCACAGTTTATTCCCCGCACTATCCCTGGAATAATTGCTCATTCTCTGCCTCTCACACAGAAATGGCTTTCCACAGCTTCCTCCTGGAACCAATCAGCTGCCACGCCTGGAATAAAGATGGAACCCGTAAGTGTCTAAAACCTTTTATTACCGAGCCCGGGTAACTGTCTCTCCGGATGGAGAGAGACTCACCATTAACGAGAGAGACTCACCATTAACGAGAGAGACTCACCATTAACGAGAGACTCACCATTAACGAGAGAGACTCACCATTAACGAGAGATTCAGTCCCAGTGTGCAAAGATACATCCCACCGAGTGACACTCACATAATGCGTAAGTCTGTCTCCTAATACATTCATTTAAATGAGTGAGACATCTGCAGTATGAGACAGCCAGTGAGTGAGACGGCCAGTGCGTGAGACAGCCAGTGAGTGAGACTCAATCTGAGTAAAACTTAGTGAATAATAATAGCATGTTCTTGTATAGCGCTGCTAGTTATACGCAGCGCTTTACAGAGACATTTTGCAGGCACAGGTCCCTGCCCCGTGGAGCTTACAATCTATGTTTTTGGTGCCTGAGGCACAGGGAGATAAGGTGACTTTACTCACTGAGCCGCTCCCTCTCCCATGAATGAGACACCTCTAATGACAGTCAATGCACAGGGCTAATAATACGCTTGTCATGATCTCCGTGGCCCCTCACTGCAGTGTGTGTGCTCCGTGGCCCCTCACTGCAGTGTGTGTGTGCTCCGTGGCCCCTCACTGCAGTGTGTGTGCTCCGTGGCCCCTCACTAGTGTGTGTGCCGTGGCCCCTCACTGCAGTGTGTGCGCTACGTGGCCCCTTCATGGCAGTGTGCACGCATGGCCCCTCATGGCAGTGTGTGCTCCGTGGCCCCTCACTGCAGTGTGTGCGCTACGTGGCCCCTTCATGGCAGTGTGCACGCATGGCCCCTCATGGCAGTGTGTGCTCCGTGGCCCCTCATGGCAGTGTGTGCTCCGTGGCCCCTCATGGCTGTGTGTGCTCCGTGGCCCCTCATGGCTGTGTGTGCTCCATGGCCCCTCATGGCTGTGTGCTCCGTGGCCCCTCATGGCTGTATGTGCTCCGTGGCCCCTCATGGCTGTATGTGCTCCGTGGCCCCTCATGGCAGTGTGTGGTCCGTGGCCCCTCACTGCAGTGTGCGCTGCGTGGCCCCTTTCCTGCTGTATGTTCCCTTATAATGGTGGTGTCTTTTGTGTGTCTCAGAAATCGCCTTCTGCCCGAATAGTCACGATGTTCACATCTACAAGAAGGACGGAGCCAAGTGGAACAAAATCCACGAGCTGAAGGAGCACAATGGACAGGTGACAGGTGAGCGGCCACGGGGCCAGTCTCCCACTTCCGAGGTCCTCCAGCTTACGAGGGGATCATTCCAACGTGTCGCCTTCGCAGAAGAAACCCAATGTTCTAGGTTCCTCTTGTTAGACCTTTCATTGCGCAGAATGTGCAAGCTGAGAAACGTGGCGCAGGCTGCCAGCGCTCTCCCCGCGAACACTTCTTGGGGGAGCATTCAGTCCCCAAACAGAAGGTTCAACGGAGAAAAGAAGGCCCCCCCCCCCCGGGGGAGGAAACATAAATCCGCTCGTACAATAAGCAGCGGGCATCTCTAATCATGGCCGTCTCCGTGTGTGAACAGCGGCGTTTCTGGGTGGCCCGGTGATTACTCCGCGGGGTCAGGCTCAGTCCCCACAGCCGTAAATGACATCTGGGTGGCGCGAGCGAATCCCTACGTGTAACTCCCCTCGCTGTGCTCCCTTCTTTTCTCGTTTCGTCGTACCAGGGCCGGCCATCTCCAGTCCTCAAGGGCCACCAACAGGTCAGGATATCCCTGCTTCAGCACAGATGGGTGTCATTGACTGAGCCCCCTGTGCTGAATCAGGGATATCCTGAAAACCTGACCTGTTGGTGGCCCTTGAGGACTGGAGCTGGCCTCCCCTGATCTAGAACTGTTCATTCTCCTTCCTGTTTTATACAGAGGGGTGGGTAGAATTACTTATATTGCGCCCTCTAATGTCGGTAAAGCAGGATTGCACGTGCTTCAGAGAAAATACCTTTAACAATAGTTGCATATATTACATTACATCAGGGGTTCTCAACTACAATCCTCAAGGCCCCCTCACCCCCTCCCCAAACAGGTCAGGTTTTCATTATATCCCTGCTTCAGCACAGGTGGCTCAATCAGTCCCAGCTTCAGCACAGGTGTCTCAATCAGTGGCTCAGTCTTTGTGTCTTCGACTGAGCCACTGATTGAGCCACCTGTGCTGAAGCAGGGATATCCTGAAAAGCTGACCTGTTGGTAGCTCTTGAGGACTGGAGCTGGCCACCCCGGGTTTATACATTCTCCAAGAGGCAGGACAGAATCCCTGCGGAAGTTTTGTTATCAGTTTTGACATCTACAAAACGTATTTTAGGCTGGGGACGGGGATCCATTAGTTCCCTCCCTCCCCCCTCTCTTCCCCCGTCCCCTCCGGAGCTGCGCCTGCTGACCTCATTCTGCCCCCCCCCCCCCTCAAGGCATAGACTGGGCCCCCGAGAGTAACCGCATCGTGACGTGTGGCACTGACCGGAACGCCTACGTGTGGTCCCTGCGGAGCGACGCCTGGAAACCCACCCTCGTCATCCTGAGGATCAACCGCGCCGCTCGCTGCGTGAAGTGGTCCCCCCGCGAGAACAAGTTTGCGGTGGGCAGCGGCTCCAGGCTCATCTCCATTTGCTACTTCGAGCAGGAAAATGACTGGTTAGTGTGTGAGCTGAGTGCGGGTGGCCATCTTTATTCTTGCCACATCTCAGCCCCCCGACCCCCAACAGCAGCAGGAAATGTTTGAGCGTCTAGATGTACAGCTCCTTTACTGCACACAAATTCCAGTATTAGAGATTATGTAACGTGCTGTATATTCTATACGTTCTGTATGTTCCGTACTGTATATTCTGTATGTTCTGTGCTGTGTATTCTATACGTTCTGTATGTTCCGTGCTGTGTATTCTATACGTTCTGTATGTTCCGTGCT
The DNA here is from genome assembly GCF_040206685.1 of Ascaphus truei. Classification (NCBI taxonomy): domain Eukaryota; kingdom Metazoa; phylum Chordata; class Amphibia; order Anura; family Ascaphidae; genus Ascaphus; species Ascaphus truei. The sequence continues at coordinate 41,429,286 of NC_134493.1, forward strand.
GTATATTCTATACGTTCTGTATGTTCCGTTCTGCATATTCTATATGTTCCATTCCATACTTTCTGTACATTCTGTATGTTTCATGCCGGACGTGCTGTACTATATATTCTGTACGTTCCGTGCTGTACATTCTATACGTTCCGCGCTGTGCGTTCTGTATGTCCCGTGCTGCCCGTCCCATACTTTCATAATTACTTTTAAAAAACCTATTATGTTAACGGCTTTGCTGCAGAATGGGTCCCCAGCTCTCTTCCTCAGAGCGGGAGCCCCGTGTCTGTGTGAGGGTTTCTCAACCTCTGTCTCCTGCTCACAGGTGGGTTTGTAAACACATCAAGAAGCCGATCCGGTCCACTGTGCTCAGCCTGGACTGGCATCCGAACAACGTCCTCCTGGCAGCTGCGTCCTGTGACTTCAAGAGCAGGTACAGAGAGAGAGAACCCACAAGCGGGCAATACAGAGAGAGAACCCGCGGGCGGGCGGTACAGAGAGAGAACCCGCGGGCGGGCGGTACAGAGAGAGAACCCGCGGGCGGTACAGAGAGAGAACCCGCGGGCGGGCGGTACAGAGAGAGAACCCGCGGGCGGGCGGTACAGAGAGAGAACCCGCGGGCGGGCGGTACAGAGAGAGAACCTGCGGGCGGGCGGTACAGAGAGAGAACCCGCGGGCGGGCGGTACAGAGAGAGAACCCGTGGGCGGGCAGTACAGAGAGAACTGGCGGGCGGTACAGAGAAAACGGGCGGGCGGTACAGAGAGAGAACCCGCGGGCGGGCGGTACAGAGAGAGAACCCGTGGCCGGGCGGTACAGAGAGAGAACCCGCGGCGGGCGGTAAAGAGAAAACGGGCGGGCGGTACAGGGACAGAGCGGGCGGGCGGTACAGGGACAGAGAGAGAACGGGCGGGCGGTAAAGAGAAAACGGGCGGGCGGTACAGGGACAGAACGGGCGGGCGGTACAGGGAGAGAACGGGCGGGCGGTACAGGGAGAGAACGGGCGGGCGGTACAGGGACAGAACGGGCGGGCGGTACAGGGACAGAACGGGCGGGCGGTACAAGGAGAGAACGGGCGGGCGGTACAGAGAGAGAACGGGCGGGCGGTACAGGGAGAGAACGGGCGGGCGGTACAGGGAGAGAACGGGCGGGCGGTACAGGGAGAGAACGGGCGGGCGGTACAGGGAGAGAACGGGCGGGCGGTACAGAGAGAGAACGGGCGGGCGGTACAGGGAGAGAACGGGCGGGCGGTACAGGGAGAGAACGGGTGGGCGGTACAGGGAGAGAACGGGCGGGCGGTACAGAGAGAGAACGGGCGGGCGATACAGGGAGAGAACGGGCGGGCGGTACAGGGAGAGAACGGGCGGGCGGTACAGGGAGAGAACGGGCGGGCGGTACAGGGACAGAACGGGCGGGCGGTACAGGGACAGAACGGGCGGGCGGTACAGGGAGAGAACGGGCGGGCGGTACAGGGACAGAACGGGCGGGCGGTACAGGGACAGAACGGGCGGGCGGTACAGGGAGAGAACGTGCGGGCGGTACAGGGAGAGAACGGGCGGGCGGTACAGAGAACGGGCGGGCGGTACAGGGAGAGAACGGGCGGGCGGTACAGGGAGAGAACGGGCGGGCGGTACAGAGAGAACGGGCGGGCGGTACAGGGAGAGAACGGGCGGGCGGTACAGGGAGAGAACGGGCGGGCGGTACAGAGAACGGGCGGGCGGTACAGGGAGAGAACGGGCCGGCGGTACAGGGAGAGAACGGGCGGGCGGTACAGGGAGAGAACGGGCGGGCGGTACAGAGAGAACGGGCGGGCGGTACAGGGAGAGAACGGGCGGGCGGTACAGGGAGAGAACGGGCGGGCGGTACAGGGAGAGAACGGGCGGGCGGTACAGGGAGAGAACGGGCGGGCGGTACAGGGAGAGAACGGGCGGGCGGTACAGGGAGAGAACGGGCGGGCGGTACAGGGAGAGAACGGGCGGGCGGTACAGGGAGAGAACGGGCGGGCGGTACAGGGAGAGAGAAAACAAAAGAAAAAAACAGCGCAAAACCTCATGGTGTAGTATTAAAAATATATATTAATATTGTGACAGCAGATGTGTATATCAAACTAGATCATATAAAGCATGGCATGTAATGGACATGTTACCACATCGGCACCCCGGCACGGCACACAGCGGCACACAGCGGCACACAGCGGCACACAGCGGCACACAGCGGCACACAGCGGCACACAGCGGCACACAGCACTTATATTGGTTTTAAGTTGTTTATTTTTTAGGTATTGCACATTGAGCTGTTTTTATTTAATTACACAATTAATACCTTATCACTGTCTTGAGCGCGGTACTGTTCACTTTTTTGTTGTCACAGAGAGAGAGAACCCACAAGCGGGCAATACAGGAGTAGAACGGGCGGGGGGTACAGAGAGAACGGGCGGGCGGTACAGAGAGAACGGGCGGGCAGTACAGAGAGAACGGGCGGGCGGTACAGAGAGAACGGGCGGGCGGTACAGAGAGAACGGGCGGGCGGTACAGGGAGAACGGGCGGGCGGTACAGAGAGAACGGGCGGGCGGTACAGAGAGAAAGGGCGGGCGGTACAGAGAGAACGGGCGGGCGGTACAGAGAGAACGGGCGGGCGGTACAGAGATAAAGGGCGGGCGGTACAGAGAGAACGGGCGGGCGGTACAGAGAGAACGGGCGGGCAGTACAGAGAGAACGGGCGGGCAGTACAGAGAGAACGGGCGGGCGGTACAGGGAGAACGGGCGGGCGGTACAGAGAGAACGGGCGGGCGGTACAGAGAGAACGGGCGGGCGGTACAGGGAGAACGGGCGGGCGGTACAGAGAGAACGGGCGGGCAGTACAGAGAGAACGGGCGGGCGGTACAGGGAGAACGGGCGGGCGGTACAGAGAGAACGGGCGGGCGGTACAGAGAGAAAGGGCGGGCGGTACAGAGAGAACGGGCGGGCGGTACAGAGAGAACGGGCGGGCGGTACAGAGAGAAAGGGCGGGCGGTACAGAGAGAACGGGCGGGCGGTACTGGGAGATCGGGCGGGCGGTACAGAGAGAACTGGAGGGCAGTACAGGGAGAACGGGCGGGCGGTACAGAGAGAACGGGCGGGCGGTACAGAGAGAACGGGCGGGCGGTACAGAGAGAACGGGCGGGCGGTACAGAGAGAACGGGCGGGCGGTACAGAGAGAACGGGCGGGGGGTACAGAGAGAACGGGCGGGGGGTACAGAGAGAACGGGCGGGCGGTACAGAGAGAACGGGCGGGCGGTACAGAGAGAACGGGCGGGCGGTACAGAGAGAACGGGCGGGCGGTACAGAGAGAACGGGCGGGCGGTACAGAGAGAACGGGCGGGCGGTACAGAGAGAACGGGCGGGCGGTACAGAGAGAACGGGCGGGCGGTACAGAGAGAACGGGCGGGCGGTACAGAGAGAACGGGCGGGCGGTACAGAGAGAACGGGCGGGGGGTACAGAGAGAACGGGCGGGGGGTACAGAGAGAACGGGCGGGCGGTACAGAGAGAACGGGCGGGCGGTACAGAGAGAACGGGCGGGCGGTACAGAGAGAACGGGCGGGCGGTACAGAGAGAACGGGCGGGCGGTACAGAGAGAACGGGCGGGCGGTACAGAGAGAACGGGCGGGCGGTACAGAGAGAACGGGCGGGCGGTACAGAGAGAACGGGAGGGCGGTACAGAGAGAACGGGCGGGCGGTACAGAGAGAACGGGCGGGGGGTACAGAGAGAACGGGCGGGCGGTACAGAGAGAACGGGCGGGCGGTACAGGGAGAACGGGCGGGCGGTACAGGGAGAACGGGCGGGCGGTAGAGAGAGAACGGGCGGGCGGTACAGAGAGAACGGGCGGGCGGTACAGAGAGAACGGGCGGGCGGTACAGAGAGAACGGGCGGGCGGTACAGAGAGAACGGGCGGGCGGTACAGAGAGAACGGGCGGGCGGTACAGAGAGAACGGGCGGGGGGTACAGAGAGAACGGGCGGGGGGTAGAGAGAGAACGGGCGGGCGGTACAGAGAGAACGGGCGGGCGGTACAGAGAGAACGGGCGGGCGGTACAGAGAGAACGGGCGGGCGGTACAGAGAGAACGGGCGGGGGGTACAGAGAGAACGGGCGGGCGGTACAGAGAGAACGGGCGGGCGGTACAGAGAGAACGGGCGGGCGGTACAGAGAGAACGGGCGGGCGGTACAGAGAGAACGGGCGGGCGGTACAGAGAGAACGGGCGGGCGGTACAGAGAGAACGGGCGGGCGGTACAGAGAGAACGGGCGGGCGGTACAGAGAGAACGGGCGGGCGGTACAGAGAGAACGGGCGGGCGGTACAGGGAGAAAGGGCGGGCGGTACAGAGAGAACGGGCGGGCGGTACAGGGAGAAAGGGCGGGCGGTAGAGAGAGAACGGGCGGGCGGTACAGAGAGAACGGGCGGGCGGTACAGAGAGAACGGGCGGGGGGTACAGAGAGAACGGGCGGGCGGTACAGAGAGAACGGGCGGGCGGTACAGAGAGAACGGGCGGGCGGTACAGGGAGAGAACGGGCGGGCGGTACAGAGAGAACGGGCGGGCGGTACAGGGAGAGAACGGGCGGGCGGTACAGAGAGAACGGGCGGGCGGTACAGAGAGAACAGGCGGGCGGTACACGCGGGCGGGCGGGCGGTACAGAGAGAACGGGCGGGCGGTACAGAGAGAACGGGCGGGCGGTACAGGGAGAGAACGGGCGGGCGGTACAGAGAGAGAACGGGCGGGCGGTACAGGGAGAGAACGGGCGGGCGGTACAGGGAGAGATCGGGCCGGCGGTACAGGGAGAGAACGGGCGGGCGGTACAGGGACAGAACGGGCGGGCGGTACAGGGAGAGAACGGGCGGGCGGTACAGAGAGAACGGGCGGGCGGTACAGGGAGAGAACGGGCGGGCGGTACAGGGAGAGAACGGGCGGGCGGTACAGGGAGAGAACGGGCGGGCGGTACAGGGAGAACGGGCGGGCGGTACAGAGAGAACGGGCGGGCGGTACAGAGAGAACGGGCGGGCGGTACAGAGAGAACGGGCGGGCGGTACAGAGAGAACGGGCGGGCGGTACAGAGAGAACGGGCGGGCGGTACAGAGAGAACGGGCGGGCGGTACAGAGAGAACGGGCGGGCGGTACAGAGAGAACGGGCGGGCGGTACAGAGAGAACGGGCGGGCGGTACAGAGAGAACGGGCGGGCGGTACAGAGAGAACTGGCGGGCGGTACAGGGAGAACTGGCGGGCGGTACAGGGAGAACGGGCGGGCGGTACAGGGAGAAAGGGCGGGCGGTACAGAGAGAACGGGCGGGCGGTACAGAGAGAACGGGCGGGCGGTACAGAGAGAACGGGCGGGCGGTACAGGGAGAGAACGGGCGGGCGGTACAGAGAGAACGGGCGGGCGGTACAGGGAGAGAACGGGCGGGCGGTACAGAGAGAACGGGCGGGCGGTACAGAGAGAACGGGCGGGCGGTACACGCGGGCGGGCGGGCGGTACAGAGAGAACGGGCGGGCGGTACAGAGAGAACGGGCGGGCGGTACAGGGAGAGAACGGGCGGGCGGTACAGAGAGAGAACGGGCGGGCGGTACAGGGAGAGAACGGGCGGGCGGTACAGGGAGAGAACGGGCGGGCGGTACAGGGAGAGAACGGGCGGGCGGTACAGGGAGAGAACGGGCGGGCGGTACAGGGACAGAACGGGCGGGCGGTACAGGGAGAGAACGGGCGGGCGGTACAGAGAGAACGGGCGGGCGGTACAGGGAGAGAACGGGCGGGCGGTACAGGGAGAGAACGGGCGGGCGGTACAGGGAGAGAACGGGCGGGCGGTACAGAGAGAACGGGCGGGCGGTACAGGGAGAGAACGGGCGGGCGGTACAGGGAGAGAACGGGCGGGCGGTACAGGGACAGAACGGGCGGGCGGTACAGAGAGAGAACGGGCGGGCGGTACAGAGAGAACGGGCGGGCGGTACAGGGAGAGAACGGGCGGGCGGTACAGGGAGAGAACGGGCGGGCGGTACAGGGAGAGAACGGGCGGGCGGTACAGGGAGAGAACGGGCGGGCGGTACAGGGAGAGAACGGGCGGGCGGTACAGGGAGAGAACGGGCGGGCGGTACAGAGAGAGAACGGGCGGGCGGTACAGGGAGAGAACGGGCGGGCGGTACAGAGAGAACGGGCGGGCGGTACAGGGAGAGAACGGGCGGGCGGTACAGGGAGAGAACGGGCGGGCGGTACAGGGAGAGAACGGGCGGGCGGTACAGGGAGAGAACGGGCGGGCGGTACAGGGAGAGAACGGGCGGGCGGTACAGGGAGAGAACGGGCGGGCGGTACAGGGACAGAACGGGCGGGCGGTACAGGGACAGAACGGGCGGGCGGTACAGAGAGAGAACGGGCGGGCGGTACAGGGAGAGAACGGGCTGGCGGTACAGGGAGAGAACGGGCGGGCGGTACAGGGAGAGAGAAAACAAAAGAAAAAAACAGCGCAAAACCTCATGGTGTAGTATTAAAAATATATATTAATATTGTGACAGCAGATGTGTATATCAAACTAGATCATATAAAGCATGGCATGTAATGGACATGTTACCACATCGGCACCCCGGCGCGGCACACAGCGGCACACAGCGGCACACAGCGGCACACAGCGGCACACAGCGGCACACAGCGGCACACAGCGACACACAGCGGCACACAGCACTTATATTGGTTTTAAGTTGTTTATTTTTTAGGTATTGCACATTGAGCTGTTTTTATTTAATTACACAATTAATACCTTATCACTGTCTTGAGCGCGGTACTGTTCACTTTTTTGTTGTCACAGAGAGAGAGAACCCACAAGCGGGCAGTACAGGAGGAGAACGGGCGGGGGGTACAGAGAGAACGGGCGGGCGGTACAGAGAGAACGGGCGGGCGGTACAGAGAGAACGGGCGGGCGGTACAGAGAGAACGGGCGGGGGGTACAGAGAGAACGGGCGGGCGGTACAGAGAGAACGGGCGGGCGGTACAGAGAGAACGGGCGGGCGGTACAGGGACAGAACGGGCGGGCGGTACAGGGAGAGAACGGGCGGGCGGTACAGAGAGAACGGGCGGGCGGTACAGGGAGAGAACGGGCGGGCGGTACAGGGAGAGAACGGGCGGGCGGTACAGGGAGAGAACGGGCGGGCGGTACAGGGAGAACGGGCGGGCGGTACAGAGAGAACGGGCGGGCGGTACAGAGAGAACGGGCGGGCGGTACAGAGAGAACGGGCGGGCGGTACAGAGAGAACGGGCGGGCGGTACAGAGAGAACGGGCGGGCGGTACAGAGAGAACGGGCGGGCGGTACAGAGAGAACGGGCGGGCGGTACAGAGAGAACGGGCGGGCGGTACAGAGAGAACGGGCGGGCGGTACAGAGAGAACGGGCGGGCGGTACAGAGAGAACTGGCGGGCGGTACAGGGAGAAAGGGCGGGCGGTACAGGGAGAACGGGCGGGCGGTACAGGGAGAAAGGGCGGGCGGTACAGAGAGAACGGGCGGGCGGTACAGAGAGAACGGGCGGGCGGTACAGAGAGAACGGGCGGGCGGTACAGGGAGAGAACGGGCGGGCGGTACAGAGAGAACGGGCGGGCGGTACAGGGAGAGAACGGGCGGGCGGTACAGAGAGAACGGGCGGGCGGTACAGAGAGAACGGGCGGGCGGTACACGCGGGCGGGCGGGCGGTACAGAGAGAACGGGCGGGCGGTACAGAGAGAACGGGCGGGCGGTACAGGGAGAGAACGGGCGGGCGGTACAGAGAGAGAACGGGCGGGCGGTACAGGGAGAGAACGGGCGGGCGGTACAGGGAGAGAACGGGCGGGCGGTACAGGGAGAGAACGGGCGGGCGGTACAGGGACAGAACGGGTGGGCGGTACAGGGAGAGAACGGGCGGGCGGTACAGAGAGAACGGGCGGGCGGTACAGGGAGAGAACGGGCGGGCGGTACAGGGAGAGAACGGGCGGGCGGTACAGGGAGAGAACGGGCGGGCGGTACAGAGAGAACGGGCGGGCGGTACAGGGAGAGAACGGGCGGGCGGTACAGGGAGAGAACGGGCGGGCGGTACAGGGACAGAACGGGCGGGCGGTACAGAGAGAGAACGGGCGGGCGGTACAGGGAGAGAACGGGCGGGCGGTACAGAGAGAACGGGCGGGCGGTACAGGGAGAGAACGGGCGGGCGGTACAGGGAGAGAACGGGCGGGCGGTACAGGGAGAGAACGGGCGGGCGGTACAGGGAGAGAACGGGCGGGCGGTACAGGGAGAGAACGGGCGGGCGGTACAGGGAGAGAACGGGCGGGCGGTACAGAGAGAGAACGGGCGGGCGGTACAGGGAGAGAACGGGCGGGCGGTACAGAGAGAACGGGCGGGCGGTACAGGGAGAGAACGGGCGGGCGGTACAGGGAGAGAACGGGCGGGCGGTACAGGGAGAGAACGGGCGGGCGGTACAGGGAGAGAACGGGCGGGCGGTACAGGGAGAGAACGGGCGGGCGGTACAGGGAGAGAACGGGCGGGCGGTACAGGGAGAGAACGGGCGGGCGGTACAGGGAGAGAACGGGCGGGCGGTACAGGGAGAGAACGGGCGGGCGGTACAGGGAGAGAACGGGCGGGCGGTACAGGGAGAGAACGGGCGGGCGGTACAGGGAGAGAACGGGCGGGCGGTACAGGGAGAGAACGGGCGGGCGGTACAGGGACAGAACGGGCGGGCGGTACAGAGAGAGAACGGGCGGGCGGTACAGGGAGAGAACGGGCTGGCGGTACAGGGAGAGAACGGGCGGGCGGTACAGAGAGAGAACGGGCGGGCGGTACAGGGAGAGAACGGGCTGGCGGTACAGGGAGAGAACGGGCGGGCGGTACAGGGAGAGAGAAAACAAAAGAAAAAAACAGCGCAAAACCTCATGGTGTAGTATTAAAAATATATATTAATATTGTGACAGCAGATGTGTATATCAAACTAGATCATATAAAGCATGGCATGTAATGGACATGTTACCACATCGGCACCCCGGCACGGCACACAGCGGCACACAGCGGCACACAGCGGCACACAGCGGCACACAGCGGCACACAGCGGCACACAGCGGCACACAGCGGCACACAGCGACACACAGCGGCACACAGCACTTATATTGGTTTTAAGTTGTTTATTTTTTAGGTATTGCACATTGAGCTGTTTTTATTTAATTACACAATTAATACCTTATCACTGTCTTGAGCGCGGTACTGTTCACTTTTTTGTTGTCACAGAGAGAGAGAACCCACAAGCGGGCAGTACAGGAGGAGAACGGGCGGGGGGTACAGAGAGAACGGGCGGGCGGTACAGAGAGAACGGGCGGGCGGTACAGAGAGAACGGGCGGGGGGTACAGAGAGAACGGGCGGGCGGTACAGAGAGAACGGGCGGGCGGTACAGAGAGAACGGGCGGGCGGTACAGAGAGAACGGGCGGGCGGTACAGAGAGAACGGGCGGGCGGTACAGAGAGAACGGGCGGGCGGTACAGAGAGAACGGGCGGGCGGTACTGGGAGAACGGGCGGGTGGTACAGAGAGAACTGGTGGGCAGTACAGGGAGAAAGGGCGGGCGGTACAGAGAGAACGGGCGGGCGGTACAGGGAGAACGGGCGGGCGGTACAGAGAGAACGGGCGGGCGGTACAGGGAGAACGGGTGGGCGGTACAGAGAGAACGGGCGGGCGGTACAGGGAGAAAGGGCGGGCGGTACAGAGAGAACGGGCGGGCGGTACAGAGAGAACTGGTGGGCAGTACAGGGAGAACGGGCGGGCGGTACAGAGAGAACGGGCGGGCGGTACAGAGAGAACGGGCGGGCGGTACAGAGAGAACGGGCGGGGGGTACAGAGAGAACGGGCGGGCGGTACAGAGAGAACGGGCGGGCGGTACAGAGAGAACGGGCGGGCGGTACAGAGAGAACGGGCGGGCGGTACAGAGAGAACGGGCGGGCGGTACAGGGAGAACGGGCGGGGGGTACAGAGAGAACGGGCGGGCGGTACAGAGAGAACGGGCGGGCGGTACAGGGAGAACGGGTGGGCGGTACAGAGAGAACGGGCGGGCGGTACAGGGAGAAAGGGCGGGCGGTACAGAGAGAACGGGCGGGCGGTACAGAGAGAACGGGCGGGCGGTACAGAGAGAACGGGCGGGCGGTACAGAGAGAACGGGCGGGCGGTACAGAGAGAACGGGCGGGCGGTACAGAGAGAACGGGCGGGCGGTACAGAGAGAACGGGCGGGCGGTACATAGAGAACGGGCGGGCGGTACACGCGGGCGGGCGGGCGGTACAGAGAGAACGGGCGGGCGGTACAGAGAGAACGGGCGGGCGGTACAGGGAGAGAACGGGCGGGCGGTACAGAGAGAGAACGGGCGGGCGGTACAGGGAGAGAACGGGCGGGCGGTACAGGGAGAGAACGGGCGGGCGGTACAGGGAGAGAAAGGGCGGGCGGTACAGGGACAGAACGGGCGGGCGGTACTGGGAGAGAACGGGCGGGCGGTACAGAGAGAATGGGCGGGCGGTACAGGGAGAGAACGGGCGGGCGGTACAGGGACAGAACGGGCGGGCGGTACAGGGAGAGAACGGGCGGGCGGTACAGAGAGAACGGGCGGGCGGTACAGGGACAGAACGGGCGGGCGGTACAGAGAGAGAACGGGCGGGCGGTACAGGGAGAGAACGGGCGGGCGGTACAGGGAGAGAACGGGCGGGCGGTACAGAGAGAGAACGGGCGGGCGGTACAGAGAGAGAACGGGCGGGCGGTACAGGGAGAGAACGGGCGGGCGGTACAGGGAGAGAACGGGCGGGCGGTACAGAGAGAACGGGCGGGCGGTACAGGGACAGAACGGGCGGGCGGTACAGGGACAGAACGGGCGGGCGGTACAGGGAGAGAACGGGCGGGCGGTACAGAGAGAATGGGCGGGCGGTACAGGGAGAGAACGGGCGGGCGGTACAGGGAGAGAACGGGCGGGCGGTACAGAGAGAGAACGGGCGGGCGGTACAGGGAGAGAACGGGCGGGCGGTACAGGGAGAGAACGGGCGGGCGGTACAGAGAGAACGGGCGGGCGGTACAGGGAGAGAACGGGCGGGCGGTACAGGGAGAGAACGGGCGGGCGGTACAGGGAGAGAACGGGCGGGCGGTACAGGGAGAGAACGGGCGGGCAGTACAGAGAGAACGGGCGGGCGGTACAGGGAGAGAACGGGCGGGCGGTACAGGGAGAGAACGGGCGGGCAGTACAGAGAGAACGGGCGGGCGGTACAGGGAGAGAACGGGCGGGCAGTACAGAGAGAACGGGCGGGCGGTACAGGGAGAGAACGGGCGGGCGGTACAGGGAGAGAACGGGCGGGCGGTACAGGGAGAGAACGGGCGGGCGGTACAGGGAGAGAACGGGCGGGCGGGCGGTACAGGGAGACAACGGGCGGGCGGTACAGGGAGAGAGAAAACAAAAGAAAAAAACAGCGCAAAACCTCATGGTGTAGTATTAAAAATATATATTAATATTGTGACAGCAGATGTGTATATCAAACTAGATCATATAAAGCATGGCATGTAATGGACATGTTACCACATCGGCACCCCGGCACGGCACACAGCGGCACACAGCGGCACACAGCGGCACACAGCGGCACACAGCGGCACACAGCGGCACACAGCGACACACAGCGGCACACAGCGGCACACAGCGGCACACAGCGGCACACAGCGGCACACAGCGGCACACAGCACTTATATTGGTTTTAAGTTGTTTATTTTTTAGGTATTGCGCATTGAGCTGTTTTTATTTAATTACACAATTAATACCTTATCACTGTCTTGAGCGCGGTACTGTTCACTTTTTTGTTGTCACAGAGAGAGAGAACCCACAAGCGGGCAATACAGGAGTAGAACGGGCGGGGGGTACAGAGAGAACGGGCGGGCGGTACAGAGAGAACGGGCGGGCAGTACAGAGAGAACGGGCGGGCGGTACAGAGAGAACGGGTGGGCGGTACAGAGAGAACGGGCGGGCGGTACAGAGAGAACGGGCGGGCGGTACAGAGAGAACTGGCGGGCGGTACAGAGAGAACTGGCGGGCGGTACAGAGAGAACTGGCGGGCAGTACAGAGAGAACGGGTGGGCGGTACAGGGAGAGAATCCGCGGGTGGGCGGTACAGGGAGAGAACCCGCGGGCGGGCAGTACAGGGAGAGAACCCGCGGGTGGGCGGTACAGGGAGAGAACCCGCGGGCGGGCGGTACAGGGAGAGAATCCGCGGGTGGGCGGTACAGGGAGAGAATCCGCGGGTGGGCGGTACAGGGAGAGAACCCGCGTGTGGGCGGTACAGGGAGAGAAGCCGCGGGTGGGCGGTACAGGGAGAGATGCCGCGGGTGGGCGGTACAGGGAGAGAACCCGCGTGTGGGCGGTACAGGGAGAGATGCCGCGGGTGGGCGGTACAGGGAGAGAACCCGCGGGTGGGCGGTACAGGGAGAGAACCCGCGTGTGGGCGGTACAGGGAGAGAACCCGCGTGTGGGCGGTACAGGGAGAGAACCCGCGTGTGGGCGGTACAGGGAGAGAACCCGCGTGTGGGCGGTACAGGGAGAGAACCCGCGTGTGGGCGGTACAGGGAGAGAACCCGCGTGTGGGCGGTACAGGGAGAGAACCCGCGGGCGGGAGATACAGACTCGGGAGGGTCCCAGCGCGGGCGCCTGACTCGGGACACTGAATGACAAACACAGTGATGCGGTCTTTCTCCACGCAGGGTTTTCTCTGCCTATATTAAGGAGGTGGAGGAGCGCCCGGCCCCCACACCCTGGGGCTCCAAGATGCCCTTCGGGGAGCTCATGTTCGAGTCGGGCAGCAGCTGCGGGTGGGTGCACAGCGTCTCCTTCTCCCACAGCGGGGACCGCATGGCCTGGGTCAGCCATGACAGCACAATCTGCATCGTTGACGCCACCAAGAAGATGAGGTGAGTGCAGGGAGGGGGGGGAGAGCGGGGGGGGGGGGTGCACAGTGAGGGCATCTGCACCGAACAGGGAGAGCGGGTATACATGGGGGGAACACGGGGCATGGAGAGCGGGCGGGGGGGGAGAGCACGGGACAGGGAGAGCAGGGGGGGGAATACACCGGGAGAGCAGGGGGAGGGGATACACGGGGAGGGCACGGAACAGGGAGAGTGAGTGGGGGAGATATACCGGGAGCGCACGGGACAGGGAGAGCGGGCGGGGGGGGAGAGCACGAGACAGGGAGAGTGGGCAGGGGGGATACACGGGGAGAACGGGCAGGGAGGGGGGGGAGCATGGGACAGGGAGAGCGGGATGCACGGGGAGAACGGGCAGGGAGGGGGGGGAGCATGGGACAGGGAGAGCGGGATGCACGGGGAGAACGGGCAGGGAGGGGGGGGAGCATGGGACAGGGAGAGCGGGATGCACGGGGAGAACGGGCAGGGAGGGGGGGGAGCATGGGACAGGGAGAGCGGGATGCACGGGGAGAACGGGCAGGGAGGGGGAGGAGCATGGGACAGGGAGAGCGGGATGCACGGGGAGAACGGGCAGGGAGGAGGGGGAGCATGGGACAGGGAGAGCGGGATGCACGGGGAGAACGGGCAGGGAGGGGGGGGAGCATGGGACAGGGAGAGCGGGATGCACGGGGAGAACGGGCAGGGAGGGGGGGAAGCATGGGACGGGGAGACCGGGCGGTGGGGGGGAGAACACAGGACAGGGGCTGTAGAATCTTATCCTTGCTGACAGATTCTCCCCCCGCAGGGTAACCTCCCTGAACGCGGACACGTTGCCTCTCCTGTGTCTGACTTTTATCACCGAGAACAGCATCGTGGCGGCGGTAAGTCACACCTGTGCAATACACTGCACACCCCGCTGTTATTCTAGATAGTAAGTCACACCTGTGCAATACACTGCACACCCGCTGTTATTCTAGATAGTAAGTCACACCTGTGCAATACACTGCACACCTGCTGTTATTCTAGATAGTAAGTCACACCTGTGCAATACACTGCACACCCGCTGTTATTCTAGATAGTAAGTCACACCTGTGCAATACACTGCACACCCGCTGTTATTCTAGATAGTAAGTCACACCTGTGCAATACACTGCACACCCGCTGTTATTCTAGATAGTAAGTCACACCTGTGCAATACACTGCACACCCGCTGTTATTCTAGATAGTAAGTCACACCTGTGCAATACACTGCACACCCGCTGTTATTCTAGATAGTAAGTCACACCTGTGCAATACACTGCACACCCAGCTGTTATTCTAGATAGTAAGTCACTCCTGACGGAGCAGTGCCGCAGCGTTCCCGGTGCCGCAGCGATCCCGGTGCCGCAGCGATCCCGGTGCCGCAGCGATCCCGGTGCCGCAGCGAGCGATCCCGGTGCCGCAGCGAGCGATCCCGGTGCCGCAGCGAGCGATCCCGGTGCCGCAGCGAGCGATCCCGGTGCCGCAGCGAGCGATCCCGGTGCCGCAGCGAGCGATCCCGGTGCCGCAGCGAGCGATCCCGGTGCCGCAGCGAGCGATCCCGGTGCCGCAGCGATCCCAGTGCCGCAGCGAGCGATCCCGGTGCCGCAGCGAGCGATCCCGGTGCCGCAGCGAGCGATCCCGGTGCCGCAGCGAGCGATCCCGGTGCCGCAGCGAGCGATCCCGGTGCCGCAGCGAGCGATCCCGGTGCCGCAGCGATCCCGGTGCCGCAGCGATCCCGGTGCCGCAGCGATCCCGGTGCCGCAGCGATCCCGGTGCCGCAGCGAGCGATCCCGGTGCCGCAGCGATCCCGGTGCCGCAGCGATCCCGGTGCCGCAGCGATCCCGGTGCCGCAGCGATCCCGGTGCTCCCGGGATCAGGATTGAGTTATAACGGCCCCGTTAAAGCAGCGACACTACTTCCCCTTTTTTTCTTATTTGTATATGTAAAGCATGTGACAATGTATAAGGCCGCGCTTATAGTGCCACGCTTATAGTGCCGCGCTTATAGTGCCGCGCTTATAGTGCCGCGTTTATAGTGACGCGCTTATAGTGCCGTGCTTATAGTGACGCGCTTATAGTGACGCGCTTATAGTGACGCGCTTATAGTGACGGCGACGCTGCAGTCGCTCAAAAAAATCTAATTGAATTGACTTCCAGCGATCGCGACCAACCCGTCGTGTCGCTCCTACTATAAGCGCACACGGCGGATTAAATGCATTTGTTTTGACGCGACGTCGCTGTCGCTGGAACTATAAGCGCGGCCTTATTCTATATTCTTACCTAAGCTGACGATCGTTTGGTGCTCCTGCTACAAATCTGTAAAAATCCTGATTGTGTGCCTAACGAAATGGCCGCCTCCTAACTTTGTGCTGCAGTCTGTGAAATGCTGCAGTTGATATGTAACATTACTTAGTGTAACACATTACCTCTCAGAGGATACACAGTCTGCTGTTTGGAACACAGCAACAGATCTGTTTGTGATACTTTGTTGCCAAAGGGCAGGGCTAAAAAAGGTGCGTGTCAGATCCTGTTTCAAAAGAGGAAGCGGATATGACTTTCTAAATGGTTGCAGTAGCAACCAAAGGATGACCAGTACATCAAAGAAAATTATTAATAATGTCAGGAGTTAAATGGGGTGGGTGACGCAGGTTTGGGGACATATGGAAGACACCCAGAAACTCTCGTTGTATCTGCGCTGTATTGGATTGGTGCATTATACAGAGCGTTCATTAGTGGGGAGGTCCCGGAGACGTTGGGAGGAGTGCAAGCTGCATTCTCTGCAGGTGAGATGCTCAGGTGGGAATGTGACTTGTATTCTCAGGGACATGACTGCTACCCCACGCTGTACACCTATGATGAGGCCCAGGGGATCCTGAGCTTCGGGGGTAAACTGGATGTTCCCAAGCAGAGTTCCCAGAGAGGGCTGACCGCACGCGAGAGATTCCAGAATCTGGACAAGAAGGCCGGCAGTGAAGACAACGCCAGCCTGGAGTCCTTACACAAGAACAGCATCAGGCAAGGAGGGGACACAGGGGGGGCAGCTTCTATAGGGGACTCATGTACCCAGAGGGGACACGGGGGGCAGTTTCTATAGGGGACTCATGTACCCAGAGGGGACATGGGGGGCAGTTTCTATAGGGGACTCATGTACCCAGAGGGGGCACAAGGGGCAGCTAATATTGGGGACTCATGAACCCAGAGGGGTCACCGGGGGGGCAGTTTCTATAGGGGACTCATGTACCCAGAGGGGACACGAGGAGGGGGCAGTTTATGTCGTTGACTCATGCACCCAGAGGGGATACGGGGGTCAGCTAATATAGGGAAGGTGCCGGAGTCCCCCCTTAAATTTATCAGGGTTGACACAGGGGGGCACTTAGTGTCACAAGCAAAAAGCACAAGCGGTTATCAAATACAAAAACTGAAGCAGAAAAACATCCGATTTATTAGATGCATTAAAATCTGCGATTATATTCGGATTTTGTTTTATTATTGCAGAGCTTGATTAAATGACCCCCTATATTTGAAATGAAAAAAACCCGTGAGATTAGCGCTAGTTTAGCGCGAGCACTGCGCGCCACTCTCTGTACTGAGCTTTGCACTTGGGAATTTGCCGGATCTATTTTCTCTAATAAATGTCTTAATTATTCATTAAAACACTTACAATTAAGGCGGACAATTGGGGACCAATCCAACGTCACCTGGTGGATTTATTTGGTACAGATCCATCTCATTCTAATATTGCGCTGACTCCTCCCCTAACGCACGGCGCAAGGCAGGGGGGGGGGGCAAACTGGGTACTAAAAAAATGGAGCAAAGCCCCTTGTTACATATCTGCTGGTGTCTAGGAATTAGTCAGCGTCAGCCTCTGTGCGCTCGTAGCGCGCAAATTTCAATCTTGCGCGATAACCAGACTGTCCCCTGCTGTCTCGTTCACAGTCAGATCTCCGTGCTGAGCGGCGGGAAGGCAAAGTGCTCCAAATTCTGCACCACGGGGATGGACGGGGGGATGTGTATCTGGGACATCAAGGTGAGCAGTGTGCGCCGGTCTCGCCTGACCCCGGCGTGTGCGGTGTGCCAGGCCCCAGGCGCGACAAACCGAAAAACGTCTGACCTTCCTGCCGGGAATAGGGGATGTGCAGCGTTACATCAGGGGCCGGCCCAACGCCTGTCCTCAAGGGCCACCAACGGGACAGGTCTACAGGATATTCCTGCTTCAGCACGGTTGGTTCAATTAGTCCCTGCATCAGCACAGGTGGCTCAATCACTGATTGAGCCACCTGTGCTGAAGCCGGGATATCCTGAAAACCTGACCTATTGGTGGTTTTTGAGTACTGGAGTTGGCCATCCTTGTGTTACATGATTCTGTATCGCCTCCGTTCTTAACCCTTTCATTACTGGAGGGGCTTGCAGGACTCACGGGATGCGAGAGGGTTATGAAACATGGTAAAACTAAGGCACAGGTGACGGCTTCAGCACAGGTGGCTCAATCAGTCCCTGCTTCAGCACAGGTGGCTCAGTCTTCGACTCAGCCTCTGATTGAGCCACCTGCGCTGAAGCTGGGATATACTGAAAACCTGACCTGTTAGTGGGTTAGCGAGGCACTGATGTGGTTTTGTTTTTTTCCTCCTCCCTCAGAGTCTGGAATCAGCAATGAAAGATCTGAAGATAAAGTAACGAGGACAGGAAACCTCCGTGACGTCCGCGGTGCCTTCTCGCTTCTCGCCAAACTGCTTCCAGCTTGATTTCTATATGCACAGCTTCGTCCTCTTAACAGAGGTTCCCAACCCCAGCCCTCACGGGCCACCAACAGGTCCGGTTTTCAGGATATCCCTGCTTCAGCACAGCCACCTGTGCTGAAGCAGGGATATCCTGAAAACCTGACCTGTTGGTGGCCCGTGAGGGCTGGGGTTGGCCACTCTTGCTTTCTATCTACAAGACAGTCTGAGCTTTGGAAAGGTCAGAGCCAATCTGAAAATGCAAATCGTACTCTTACTGCAGCTTTAAAGAGGGAACAAGATATGCTGGTCATAATTGTCGTTGGACTTTATCAAACAAATTAAAGTTGATTTTTTTTTTACATTTTATTTCTTACTAAATGAGTCGATCTGTTTTATTTGCGAGCTTGCGCTTCCCACATTAGGAGTTTGTCCAGCGCAGGCCACCATAGTTCTACAATAAGATGGCGGTGAGGGAGTTACGTTTGAAGATCGCTCTAAAACAGGGGTGCGCCACTGCAGTCCTCAACTCACATCCCCCCCCAACAGGTCAGGTTTTCAGGATATCCCAGCTTCAGCCCAGGTGGCTCAATCAGAGGCGCAGTCGAAGTTGGGGGGGGGGGGGGGGGCAGGCTTGAGGAGTGGAGATGATCACCCCTGTTCTAAAAGGCTCTCCGCCTTCAGCCTTTACATGGTTAATAAAGCGGCTTCTTCCATTCACTGGAATAGATGTGATTTCTCCCCCCCCCCAGCTACTATGAGGGGAGTGTTAAAAAAAACACAAAGCCCTGCAACCCCCCTCCCCTCCCACCACACACACTTTCAATTGTTAAACAATACTGGCGAGACAGATCCACCCCACCACGAAACATTCACACATTGTGCTGTGGTTCTGTGAGGATGGGAGCAGGCTATTCACAGGCTGGAGTGCAGTATGTACCTCAAGATATGAGGATCTGCAAACAGGACAGGTTTTCAGTCATGTCTATGTAACGAGGTGCACTAATGTTTTCTTTAAAAACGCCTTCAATGCTGGAGCTACACAGCTTCAAAGGTACTCCCCCCCCCAACCCCAAAAAAATACTTGTCTAGAGGGGGAGAATGCTACTTTAAGTGGCATTACTATTTTCATAACAAAATAGTTTAAAAGTTCATTCCCCTCTGTATATGTAAAGCGTGTGACAATGAATAACTACATTCTTACCTAAGCTGGCAGTGGTTTGTTGCTCCGGCTGTATATCTGTAAAAGTGCTGCCCGAAGCAGTCGTTATGTCAGGCACAGTCCGTATAACTCAGCAGCTACCATATTACATCGCGTCAAAACAAATGTATTGAATCCGCCACGTGCGCTTATAGTAGGGACGGAGCGACAGGTTGGTCGCAATTGCTGGAAGTGAATTAAATTAGATTTTTCAGCGACCGTGACGAACGCGTCGCCATTGCCAGGACTAAGTGCGGCCTAAGGTAACATTATCTATTGTTAGTGTTTGCAGCTCAAACTGCTGGGAATATTGGCAACAAATGATCACAAACAGGAACGTGTTGCAAAGATCTTGCACTGCTGGGGAGGTGGGATAAACCTGCTATAGAAATCAGAGTATGCTCAGTATAAAAACTCATTAAGTTGAATTAAAAACAATAATGAAAAAATATGCAGTATTATCTAATACTACAGAACTGATTTATTTAAAAAAAAAAAAAACCCCACAAGATTTCATGTTTTGCTGCTTTAAAGCTACAATTAAAGCAGTCCTTTTACTAGATAGAGAGGCTAGTTAAATTAGATTTATTTACATTAGAAAAGAGGCATCTAAGAGGGGATATGATAACTATATACAAATATATTCGGGGACAATACAAGGAGCTTTCAAAAGAACTATTCATCCCACGGGCAGTACAAAGGACTCGGGTCATCCCTTTAGGCTGGAGGAAAGCAGATTTCACCAGCAACAAAGGAAAGGGTTCTTTACAGTAAGGGCAGTTACACTGTGGGATTCATTACACATGGAGACTGTGATGGCAGATACAATAGATTTGTTAAAAAAAAAAAAAAAAAAAAATAGATTTGTTAAAAAAAAAAAAAAAAAAAGGATGGACATCTTTTTTAGAAAGGTATACAAGGTAATACCAAATAAGTAAACATGGGAAGGATGTTGATCCAGGGATTAATCCGATTGACAATTCTTGGAGTCAGGAAGGAATTTATTTTTCCCCTTAATGGGGTTTTTTGTTTGCCGTCCTCTGGATCAATAAGTATAGATATAGGATAAAGTATCTGTTGTCTAAATTTAGCATAGGTTGAACTTGATGGACCTACGTCTTTTTTTTCAACCTTATCTACTATGTAACTTTTCCCATTCAATATGTGCAACACAATCTACACACTGACAAGTGATTAGCCAAGTTGCTGATTGATCCGTTCTGTGACCAATCGCTGAAAATCGGCTGGGGGTTTACTAAATGCATCTTGGGTAATCTTCTGCTGCACTGACAGCCAAAGTTCTGTGAGGAAGATCATCTGACCAGGCAGCCACTAGATGCAATCGAAGAAGGTACACAAAGCACAAGGCGTTCTTGCGCTTTGTGTACCTTCTTAAACGCTAACTTGAGGGATTGTGAAATTCCTCACACCAGCAGCATCTCCCCTTGGTGTTATTTATTTTATACATTAACTGTATGCATCCATAATTCACTGTATTCACATTGTTAAGATATTCTATATATTTGGGTTTGCGCTTTAAACTTCCTGTTCTCACAGGCACTAGATTCAATTGGTTCACTGCTAGAGGGGACAGGGCTCAAAAATGTGATGCGGTTTCAGAAGGGGAAGTGACTTTGTATATGGTTGCTATAGGAACAAAAATGCTTGTTACATTAGAATATATATAAAAAAATGTATTCTCAGTACAGAACTGATTAAAAAAAAACAACATGTAGGATATTGCTTGTACTGCAGCTTTAATACTGAAAAATGGTTATTGGACACCCAGGTGACAGATTCTGAGAAACCTCCACACTAGCAAAAGAAAAAGGTGCTCAAAAGCGCTCTAACAAAAACCCAGAGCTTAATACATATAATTAAGTGCAAATAAACTCATATAAGTGACAGTGCATAAATAACACAATGTAAGTGACAATCTATGGTGATCTATAAGGTGCAAATCAATAAAGGGGCTTAGCAAGCACACTCAACCCTTGGTGGGAGACCGTTTCGGAAGTCTTGCAAGTTCAATTCTTTCCAAAAAGGACCAGAGGAGCGACTCTTGCAGCCATGAAAATAGAAAACATTACATACTACAGCAATATTTAAATAAGGAATACAGTGATAGTGTAGGCTCACAAAGGGCTACTCACAGCAAAGCAGCCAAAACTGAGCAGTCATCCAACTTATGGGGTGGGTGGTCCCTGTGATAGATGCAGCAACTGCCCGCAGACAATCTCCAAGGAAAGAAAAGACCATATAGTGTAGATTGTAAAATATAATGACAAGGCAAAATAAAAATGGAGGCTTACACTTAGGTAGGAATAATACAGCGTGGTTGGTAACATATACCAGGTACACAGGGGTCACGATCTCTCCGTGTATCTTGTGGATCTCCGCTGTCTCAATCCACTTCCGCACCTTTACTGGGGTTCGCGTCACTTCTGGCGCGTCATGGAATTCCGGCGTTGGTTGGTACGTCACTTCCGGCGCGTCGTGGAACTCCAGCGCTGGCTGGTGATGATGCGGTCTCGATCTTTTCCTCAGAGCACTGGCTGACAGGACACTCTACGCGTTTCGTTGTTGACACGACTTCATCAGGAGTCCTGTCATTATATTTTACAATCTACACTATATGGTCTTTTCTTTCCTTGGAGATGGTCTGCAGGCAGTTGCTGCATCTATCACAGGGACCATCCACCCCATAAGTTGGATGACTGCTCAGTTTTGGCTGCTTTACTGTGAGTAGCCCTTTGTGAGCCTACACTATCACTGTATTCCTTATTTAAACATTGCTGTACTATGTAATGTTTTCTAATTTCATGGCTGCAAGAGTCGCTCCTCTGGTCCTTTTTGGAAAAAACCTCCACACTAGCACAGAACATCTTAACCAGCGCTGATTTATCTACTGCAGGACTTAGTGTAGTGTTTATTGTCCAAGAGAAAGTGTGTTGGCCTGAGACAATAGCAGTCACTGATAATCTGGAGATAAGGTGGGGGGGGGGGGGGGGAGAGAAGGGCAGAGCCCAGGGTGGGGGAGAAAGAGGCCACTAGCCACTTCATTGCAAACTGGCTCTGGTTGCCAAAGCATGTGGACCTTTATGTCTCAAGACCCCACCATTAGCACCGAAGACGCCAAATAAGTGTCACGTGGGAGTCTAAAAAACACGTACTATTGGCAGCTCTGAAAGGACTCGTTAGACTGGAAAACCCACCCCAGCATCTTTCCTCTGGCGGCAAAAAACAAAAAAAACAAAAACAAGAATATTTTTCACCAAGTGTAAACTTTATTAGCCTCCTGCCAGGAATTCACACTCCTCAAACACTCCTCATTTATTTAATACAGTTACACGCGATGTGTGTCCCAGTCTGTGACCGCAGCGACCTCGATGGAAGGACACGCGGTGTCTCGTGGGGTCGGGGAAGCAAGTTGTCTGACAGCGTGGGGGGGTGGGGGGCATTTTCCATGGGGAGCACGGTCCTGTGGCTGCATCTCTGTGGGAGGGAGGGTGGGGTTTTAGAAGGTTACTTATTAAAAGGGACAATGACTGCAGTCCTTTTGCTGCAAAGCAAACACTGTGCATTCTGTTCGTCCTGCGTACAAATCATCGCCCCTCCTATTTCCCGTGCGGACGCCTCTTTCTCATACGGTTCTCAAATTCCCTTGTCAGGCCCCAGAAAGGTTAACAATTTCACGCTTTATTACAGTTTGACACGCTGCTAAACGCGCCCGAGTGTCGCCGTGCTCCTGATATGCACAAACACACGAATGATCTAACCCTTGTTATTTCCAGGAAGTGTTGGAGGGAGATGGGAAATCAACCATTATGTTCTATGCTACAGGGCTCTTCTACCAGTGCCCCAAAAGGGACCAGATCAGAGGACATTGAGGAGTAGAGGGTCACAAGCGTATAATGTCATTTTAGATGCATTTAAAAAGCATGAACATGCGATCTCAACATTTTGGAAGCACACACACATAAGGGTGGCCAACTCCCGTCCTCAAGGGCCACCAACAGGTCAGGTTTTCAGGATATCCCAGTTTCAGCACAGGTGGCTCAACCAGTCCCAGCTTCAGCACAGGTGGGTCAGTCTTCGACTAAGCCACCTGTGCTGAAAACCCGACCTGTTGGTGGCCCTTGGGGACGGACGTTGGCCACCCCTGATGTACACCATCTGCCACACACACACACACCTCGGGCTAATTTCATACTAGTTGCTTGGGCCACGAAGAGTCTGTGGCCACATCAATGCCCTTCGTGGGCCACCAGTTTTATAAAAAGCTGCGTTCCATAAATCACAGCACATTCGTTAGCCAGCCCGTCCGTCAGACAGCCAGAGCCTTATTCTATATTGTCCCCAGCGGCTTTTTGGGGCGTTTTCAAACAGAAATCCCTATTTAAATCAATGGGGCTTTTTGGGGTGAAAACGGCCTAGGGTTCGAGCTATATAGATTAACCCACTGAGGCAGGGTACTTCTCAACTCCAGTCCTCAATGACCCCCCCCCCCCCCCAACAAGTCAGGTTTTCAGGAAATCCCAGCTGCTCAACCAAAGACTGAGCCACCTGTGCTGAAGCAGGGATATCATGGAAACCTGACCTGTTTTTTTGGGGGGTGGGTGGGGGTGCTTCTTGAAGAATGGAGGGGTAATCTCACACGGTAGGTGGTGGGGGGGGCGCCCCAATCTTGTGGCGACTCACATTTCTTCTCGCCGTCCTTTTTCTTTGCCGCCTCCTCTCTCTGTTTCCGGACGATCGCTAGTCGAGCCAGGTCTGCCTTCGCCTGATCCGTCTTTCCCGCTAAATGCATCTTCATGTAACGCTCTTTAGCCTTCTGCTTTTCTATCTCCTCCCTGTTAATAAAGAACGAACATCGGAAATCTTCTCAAAAGATCACGGCAAACACTTGTTATTTGCAAACGTGCGGAGTTGGTCACAAACGTACTATAAGTCACAGTAAAGCAGCAACTTGTGTACTTACACAATGGTTCGGTACAAACCAGGTGGGCTAAAGACACTGGCCAGCAGTGAAAGCTGTTTCTTGTTAGGGCTTGGACCCGCTGCGCCCGGCGGCGCGGGTGGCTGCGTGAGCATTCCTCACCAGCAGGGGAATCCTTCTGAGCAGGTCCCAGTCCCCCCTCGCTGCTGGCTCACTACGCGCTGTGACGCGTCAGCCGCCAGGGGATGCAAGAAAATTGTGATCCCGAGCGGTGACGCGTCACGTGGTGCGCTGAGGAGCCTATCAGCGACGGGGGCGGGAGCTGTCAGACAGTTTCCTACACAAGGTAGGGGGGTGTGTGTGTGGGGGGGGGGGGAAGGGGGAGGGGGGGGGGAAGGGGGAGGGAGCGGGAGCTTACCTTCCTTCCAGCAGCCCGGGAGATCGAGCCCGTGGAGGGAGGGGGGGAGTAGCGGGTCCCTCCGCTCAAACCACGCCCCCCCCTCCCACTCGGCTCCCTACAGACCGCATATCGCGGTCTGTGCCTGTCAGCGCGCCGCCTGTCTGCAGTGCGGGCGCGCTGACTGAGGGAGCGGGCCTTAGCCTTACACAGGAGAGTGAGAGTGTGTGTGTGCACGCGCATGTATACGTCATTTACCATTTCCTGTTTAATCTGGCAATTGCAATAATGCAGCCAGTGGCACTGAAGCGTTAAAGCAGGGGGAGGGGGGGGGAGAAGAGAAACAGTCCTCAAGAGCCACCAACAGGTCAGGTTTTCAGGATATCCATGCTAAAGCACAGGTGACTCAGGAGGCTCAGTTTCAGTCCTGTAGCAGGCACATCTTGGGGACTGCCGTTGGCCTCCCCTGCTTTAAACACACGGGCTGCCTGTCTTGCATGATCTGTGTTACCTCTCTCTCCGCGACAGCTCCTTGGGCTGATCCAGATCGAGCTGGGTGACCTTCTTGGAAGCCTGCGCTGCCCGGTTTGGGTTTTCTATGTCTATCAGACCTTCCACTCCTTTGCGCTTTTGCTGAACAAAAAAACAAACCCACAGGCGGATGATGAGAGGCGCTGCAGGGGGGGGAAAGAGCGGTGGGAAAGAGAGCCGGGGGGGGGGGGTGGGGTAGAAGAGAGCCGGGGGGGGAGGAAGAGAAGAGAGCCGGGGGGGGGGGGGGGGGGGGAAAGAGAGCCGGGGGGGGGGGGGGGGGGGGGGGAGAGCAGAGAGCCGGGGGGGGGGGGGGGGGAAAGAGAAGAGAGCCGGGGGGGGGGGGGGGGAAAGAGAAGAGAGCCGGGGGGGGGGGGGGGGGGAAGAGAGCCGGGGGGGAAGAGAAAAGAGCCGGCGGGGAGGGGAGAAGAGAGCGCGCATGTAACTTTGGAGAGAAACTGCATGCAGCAGCAGGAGAAAAAAAACACCTTCCCACCTGTGACAGACAAGGACCAGAAGATCACTACTTTAACCCCTTCCACACCAAAGGACAGCTTCTCTTAACCCCTTGTGTCTATCACACAATGTATTTATCTTGCCCTTGAGACTCCCTCCCCCTGCTCAAAACTCAAACACTACCCCACCCCCCCTCAATCAACAAACACCCCCCTACCCACTGCCTTGCTTAACAAGTCCGCTGAATGCCGCCCCCCCCTCCCCCCCACTCGACAAACCTCTGGCTCCTAAGGCCTCGGTCCCGCTGCGCTCGTTGGTGCGGGCGGCGGGTCGCGAGTTCCCCACCAGCAGGGGAATCCTCGCGAGCCGGTCCCGGTCCCCACTGGCTGCACAGCTGATTACACGCTGTAGCGCGTCAGCCGCTGGAGACACCAGAGAATGGTGTTTTCTAGCTTTGACGCGTGACGTGTGTGGCTGTGAGCCAATGGGGAGGGGAGGCTTCGGGAGGAGGAGAGGCTTTGGGGAGCGGGGAGGAGTGTGGAGGGACAGCAGGTGAGTGCCTTTCTCTGTGTGTGTGTCTGAGTGCGTGCATGCCTATCTGTGTGTGTATGTGTGTGCCCGAGTGCGTGAGTGCCTGCCTCTGTCTGTGTGTGTGTGTGTGTGTATGAGTGCCTGCCTGTGTGTGCGCGCGTGTGTGTGTATGAGTGCGTGAGTGCCTGCCTCTGTCTGTGTGTGTGTGTGTGTGTATGAGTGCCTGCCTGTGTGTGCGCGCGTGTGTGTGTATGAGTGCGTGAGTGCCTGCCTGTGTGTGTGCGCGTGTGTGTGTATGAATGAGTGCCTGCGTGTGTGTGTTTAAACTTACTTTCCAGCTCCAGCCCGAGTCCGTGGAGGGAGGGGGGGGGAGAGTAGCGGGTCCCTCCGCTCAAGCCACGCCCCCCCTCCCTGTCAAACCGCCCACCTCCCGATCAAACCTCCCACCTCCCGCCCACCTCCCGATCAAACCTCCCACCTCCCGCCCACCTCCCGCTCCGGCTCCCGCTCCCTACAGACCGCAGATCGCGGTCTGTGTATCTCAGCGCACCGCCTGTCAGCAGCGCAGGTGCGCTGACTCTGGGAGCGGGGCCGTAGCCTAAGACACACACACTTTGCAGTTATGTTTTAGCCGGGGACATTCACAACACAGATCCGCCTGTACCTGATGATCATCATCTTCATCGCTCTCGTCCGAACTCTGATCGGTCTTCTCTTTCGTCGGGTCAGCTGTGGCTCCCTCTCCACCTTCCCCGTGCTCATCTGCCTGTGAGTGAGGCGCAAGTGATGAGAAGGCCTCTAGATGAGGGCAGTACAGATAAAGACGGCAGCTCCTGCCTGGAGTACGGACATACGACTGCACATAGCAGCATCATGTACAGAAAATAGGGGTTGAATGGGGTGTTACGATCACAGTGCCAGCGTTGGCTGATCTCGGTGCCTGATAAGATTGTCAGCTCTTTTACCCACAGTGCTGCATAGACGGAGACCTGGGACGGGGCCTGTGTGACTTTGGATAATTACAGGTCACCTACCTGAGACTTTTCCTGTTCGGCTTTAATCTGAGCATCAATCTCCTCGGGGCTTGTGTACTGCCTGACGCGGCCCTTGTGCCCTCCTTTTCTGCCTGCACAAGATACAATTGTTGGCCATTACATCCCATCTTACGCACATACATTTAGAATTGAAATCAAGAGGATAAAAAAAATAAATAAAAAAAGCCTGACAGGTTTCAGAAACTGGGAAGGAGGAGACAGTTTGTGCAGCGGAGCATGACAACATCTAGGCCACGTATCTGACAGGAAGGAAAATGTACTTCATGTAATCTAACCATGGGGTGTTCAACTACAGTCTTAAAGACACCCCCCCCGTCCTCCCCCAACAGGTCAGGTTTTCAGGATATCCCAGCATCAGCACAGGTGACTCAATCAGTGGCTAAGTCAAAGACTGAGCCATCTGTACTGAAGCAGGGATAGCCTGAAAATGTGACCTGTTTAGGGGTTTGGGGACTAGAGCACCACTGATCTAACCTAGAACAGCCAATGTTTATTGTACGGATGCTCTCTAAATAATTATGTCGTCATATTTACACACAATAACCGCGTGTGTTTTATTCGCACTCTATGTTTTCTACATCATTTGTTAAGTACTATTCCAAAGCCTAGTTTTCAGAACACAACCGATGGTGTATATATGTGTGTACGTGTGTGTGTGTATATGTAGATACACACACACGTTACCAGCCTGCTACATGCATATATTGTACAGTCTCTATGACGTGTGGGTATCATTTTGCAGGTCCATTTCCTGAGCACTCACTGCTTGAGATTTACTAGCATTAAGATATTCAGCTGGTTACTATGTTACCATAATGAGAAATGGTTTATTAGATACTTCGACAACAAGCAGCCACACGGAATAGTGTATTCCCCATGTGAAAAAGCCTTCTCACCAGGGTTTACACATTTTAATTTCCCAATGGAAAGGTTTGGCATTTTCAGCAAACATTTCAGATACTGTGTTTACACCAACCTATATTTCATATAGTAATATACAGGCACTCCTCGTTTTACAACGCTTCGTTTTACAACGAATGGCTTATCCAACGCTATGCAATGCATACCTATGTTC
>NC_134493.1:41462125-41552125 GCF_040206685.1 Ascaphus truei
AACGTGCGTTACTATGTGCCGACTGGATGTTTATGGGGCAAAGAATCATTAAGTGAGGACCCTCACTTGGGCCCAGCCCATCATATGAAGCTGTATTTGGATACGACTTAGGCCTCGGCCATGGTTACTCCTGGTGTGCGGAGGCGCGCTGAGGCTGAGGGAAAGCGGGTGCTTTCCCTGGCCTTAGACAGCGCGCCGTCCGGGGGCGTGTCGGCGGCCGGGCCAATGACGTCACTGAGCTGGTTCGCTCTCATTGGGCGAACCGCTCATGTGACCGGCCCTGTGCTCCGGCAAGCGCGAAGATTTAAAATTTCCCCAAGACCTACGCTTCCGCGCGCTTGCGGAAGCGTAGGCGAGCCCCTACTAAAGCCGCTCTCATTGTGGCTGCAGGGGCTCAGTGCCGAGCGGAAGCGCGCTTCCGCCCGCAAGCACTAAACATGGACGCGGCCTTAGGTTCTTAGAATACTGTGCTGGTACCCACCACCAATCTCACCAAGAGGATCCCACTGTTGTGTAATAACATGCATGTCCTTTTGGTGCAGGGGAGGATCATTGAATGTACACACTGCGGCTGCAGAGGATGCTCTGGATGACGTTTCAGGCTGGAGACTCCATGTTTTACCGTTGTCTGGACTTTTCTTTGTAAAAAGGAAACTGCTCAAATCACATCATGTCTGGCTCCTTCAAGTTGGACGTTTTGGCAACATGTTGGCGAGGTTCAGTGTTTGTTTAGTAACTGGTAATTTTAATGAGTATGCCATTTTTGTTTTTTTTTTAGGGATTTTGTTGAAAACAAGAGGGTGGAATAAACTTAATATCCATTGGACTGAGTGATGGTTTTAATCTCATCTATGCTGGCTACGGCTGGACAAATTATTCCTGCTATTGTTATACAACTGTGCAACTCTTTCGCCTTCCCCCTTACTATGGCTAAAATACATGTTCCCCAATATTAACCTTTTGATAGGTTATACACAATGCAGTGGGTTCCTTGACCGGTTTTCTGTATTACACACTAATGTTGTATCCAAGCACACCAGGGTCCTTCAGATTATGCCCTAGCATTTTATATTGAGATTGTAATGAGAAATTTACAACTTGCAAAAGAATGAGTCTGAATTTAACCTCTGTTTTCAGTTTGGTGAAAAGTTTGCATTTCCATTTATTTTACATTTACAGTTCATGTACAATTTGCAGCCACAGGAACACCTCGTGCAGTCCGAGAGCTGCGGCAAGACCGCGAAAGCCTCCTGCTGATTATTCTGCTGTGCTCGTCTCCGCGGCGGGTTCCTTGGATTTGGCCGTAGTTTTGTATTTCGCCCACGGGTGTGGCGCTTCATCCGCCGCCATCCACCCCAGCCAGCGATTGTAAAAACCGCGGAAGCCGTCTATCTTTTCCAGGAAGACGTTCCTGCCTTTGTACTAGCATGAAAGAAACAGAATTATTAGTGCATCTGATCATATATTCTGTAAACTTGTTCAGGGCCCTCTGGGAAAGCTCCGGGGGTGGGGTGAAGAAAGGGGAAAACAATGTTTCTGTGCCTTATTAGTTTGGCTGATGAGCCAGACTGGGCCCTCGTAACGGCCACATTCGCCCAACTGCTGTAAAACCTCAGTCCTGCCCGTGCTGCAGCCTAACTTCCCACCTTGTTACAATATGTGGCCCTAAAGAGACATTCCTGGCAACACTTGTTAAAAAAATTTTTTAGGTTTGAAGTAGGTCGTCTCTGGAGCTAAACCTCATTTCAGCTCCTCCTGCTTCTTGAGATACTTACCTTGGAAGAGGGCGCAGGTAACAGCCCAGTCAGGGCTATGAATATTTTGGCTTTAAATGTCCCGTGGGCCAATAGAACCCACGGTACAAATACCAGCACCCCTTTCCGAGGTAAGTATCTCGGTTAGCAGGTGGTCCCTACAGCGGAAATCGTTGCGGTTCAGCTCCGGAGATTCTCTGCTTCAAATCTATTAAAAACAAGGTGTCAAAAAGGAGTACTGCTTGAAGATATCTCATATTCACATCACCAGACTCCTTTCCTCTACTGTGTCTGCCAGTAATGGCTTTAAAGCATCCTTCATATATACTGTACAATTGATCGTCAGAATTTAAAAACAGGCGCTGCTCAGTGGGGTGCATACAATGTGTCAGTCCTATGTACCCCCCCCCCCCCTTTGTGACCCCTGCACACTCCAAGCTCGTAATCTGGCACATACTCTGTCAAAGTTTGGTGGGTACTGGGCAGCGAACTCCAGCTGGCGGATCACCACTTCGTTGGGCGCTACATTCCTCTTCCTCATGTCCCGCAGGATGTCCGTCAGGTAGAGATAATTCATCCTCTTCACCGCCACGTTAATCAGGGCGCTGTAGATGTAATTGTTTGGAAGGACCCCCGAGTTCTGAAACGATCAACGTAGAGCGGCTTTGAAATAACATCAGCGCCAGGGTATTATTATTATTGCAAGGGCCGGTGAATTCTCGCACTTTCATTCGCCAAATGCCGGGAGTGCTCACAAACATGGAGTAGCAACAAGTGACCGGGAGAAGCGACATGATGCACAGAGCTGCTTCCAGCACTGAAGGGGTTAGCCTGATTTGGACAGGCGTGTTTATACCGTCATGTCTGTGAGCAGCTGTAATCCGTCCTCCTTCTTGTGACAGGAAATCGCCAAGTTACAGAACGTCTTGATGTCTGGGGCAATTCCTCGCTGTGCCAACATAGGTAGCAGCTCCTGTAATCAGAGACCTACAGCATCAATACACTGCGGACTCCTCTTCTACAATGCCATGGGAGAATGTGTGACGGGTATTGCTACCTGGATCAATACTCTGTGTTTGAACCTGTTTGGCATATCCCTGTAATCTCTCAATGTTCCTACTGTATTTATACCATACATTAAATAAGTTATGGTGGGTAAAAAAAAGTGACAAAAACCCTTCAGCGTAGTGCAAATAAAAATACCCCTTGTGAGCACATTCACATCTTAGGCTGGGGCCATAGAAGGGGAAGCAGGGCTGGACCGCGCTGACGCTGAGGCTCGCCTGCTGAAATCTGCGCGATTTCATGCCCATGCAGGCGAGCCAGCGGCCGCGATCGGAGGCTGAGGGAGGCGGGGCAGTGACGTCGCTGGCACCGACGTCAACGTCACGGCGCTGTGACATTGGCGCTGTGACGTTGACGCTGCTCCGCGCTGATTGCATGTTTTCAGCCGACAGCGCTCTGAAAAACAGCTTGGCTGTCGGCTGAAAAATCCAGCGCCTCAGCACGCCTGCGGACGCTCGCGTGAGCCCCCTCTCAAGGCATCCTCATTGAGGATGCAGGGGCTCAGCGCGGAGCGTCCGCATGGCTCAGCGCAGCCTGTCCTTCTATGGACTCGGCCTTAGACAGGTCTGCAACCCTGCCCTTCCCCATTATCTCTGAGCATACAGCGCTTCCACTGCAGCCAGGGATTCTGGGAAATGACATGCAAATGAGCACACAACTGTATTTATACGATCACAATCTTTAAGCGTATTTCCCTATTGTCACTGTACAGATCCATTTCCTTCTATCACACCCGTACATCACCCACCATAGAACACGCCCATGTTTCTTACAGAGACTGACATGTAAGTTGGTGCTACTAAGATACTGAATGCTTTGATTCTCTGACACGAGGTTGCATGTGCTTGTTTTTAGCATGTTGCGTAATATCTTCGTATGTAGTGGCATCTACCAAGCACAATGTTGGAGAGGGAGATTTGTAATGAGATCTGGGTCCCCTTCCTCACCTTTGCCGATTTTAGGCTCACCAGTTTACTCCTCTTCCTCACCAAGGTGTTGAAAAACGCCACGTCTGCTCGGATTTTCAGTGAGTCCATGATGCCGAGCAGGGCGGCTTCTGATTGGCTGTTGGGTTCCACCGCTTCTGCTAAAAGCGTGAAGGTTTTTATATTGGGAGTCACTTCGTCCTCTTGCATCTTCTGTAAGAAGCCCTCCATGTTCCCGATCAGTGCGAGCCTATCCGAGGGGCCAGAGACCCTCCCTAAGGAAACCACCGCCCCTACGTTTACCCGGAGGTCCAGCAGGTTTGGGGGATGCTGAGCAGTGTAGCTATGATCAGTGTTGGGGAGCATGGGGTCTGTGTTAATGGGCACCACATCTTTAGGGGACTGGAACTTCTTGCGTTTTATCCCAGCAGGTTCCGGTGCAGACGGTAGGTTCATTCCTGGGGCATGAATGTCCGGATTATTTTGCTGGGGATCTTTAGGATTCCCCAAAAACAGCTGCTGCTCCAACATCTCCACGTCGTGCTCGGTCGCAGTGCTGACTCCGTATTCCTTGTTCCTTTTCCCCTGTTTGCCCGTCCTGACCTTTCGCTGCTGGGGTGCTGGTTCCACGGGGCGCAGCAACAAACCCGAAGCCACTGCCGGGTCTCCGATCCCACAATCCCTAGTGGCGCGAAGGAGCAGGTTGTAGGTGCTGTCATTCGGTTTAATCCCCAAACGGAGCATCTGCCGCCAAACCTGCGCCAGAGATGTGAAAAATGTGCCGAATAAGTTATTTACTTACAGCAAATTCCTGGGCACAGCAAGATGAGCGGGGAAAGTCATATTAACCCACAACATCCAGATCAATTCTTACAGATACTGTCACTATCACAGGGGC
Organism: Ascaphus truei; assembly: GCF_040206685.1. Lineage (NCBI taxonomy): Eukaryota > Metazoa > Chordata > Amphibia > Anura > Ascaphidae > Ascaphus > Ascaphus truei. Next base: position 41,466,769 of record NC_134493.1, read on the forward strand.
CTCACGGCAGTGCTGCCTCACTCCCTGCATCCTCCCTGTGCAGGGAGTGCAGGACATAGAGCAGCGTACCTGCAGGGAGTATCGGAAGCCGAGCTCCTTGTCCTTGATGCAGCCAATGAGGAGGATGTTGATGGTCTCCTCGGTGACGATGTGACCTTTCTGTACGATTTCCTGGGGAATAAAGGAGATGTCTGGGAGCTGGCTCTGCATGATGTCATTGTGCAGTGTCCCTGCTCTTAACCACATGGGGACCCTCTGTGCCACCCAGCAACAAGTGCCCGAGTTGTACTAAAGTGAGAGCCCTCAGTCATGCAACACGCTTTCTATCATCTATAACACTAGTTTCCTAACTTAATGTACTTTGTAACCCGGTAGCTGCCTCTGAATAGAAACACAGAAGCGCAAATCATACAATAGGTTCCAGGAAACGCAGCACGGATTCCAAAGCTGCACAGATCAGGCCTGGGTTCTAAATATTGTGTCTGACACCTGATGAAAGGGTCACCCCCAAACATTGTGCACCATATCTGCATAAATAAAAGGACTTCAAATGTCAGCATGAACGTGAAATACTTTGCGCGGCAGCAGTTCCCTCTTGATTACAAAATGAAAGCATACAGGGGGGTTTGGTGATGATCTGAGGAGGATGCGGCAGGGAAAGTATTTTGGGATGAGTAGGTTGAAATTTAAATCTAATAATAAGATGCGTTAAAGACATTATACTCTTGGATAACTTCATTCTAGTAATGACATAAACAACTCTGTGAGGTCCCCCGGCCAGGATCAAGTAATGTTAATAAAGAAATATATACAGTAGTGTATGTGCGTGTGGTCACACACACACGTTTTAAGTTATGGTGGATGAAAAAGGCGACAAGAAACCTCCACCGTATTGCATATAGCAAATAAAAATACCCCTTGTGAGCACAGTCACATGTCTTAGGCAGGTCTGCAACCCTGCCTTTCACCATTATCCCCAGCATACAGTGCTCCCACTGCAGCAAGGGATTCTGGGAAATGACATGCAAATGAACATACCGTGATAAATTGTTAGTCCAAATAAAAAAGGTATCACCTAATACTGAAGCGCGCACGCACACACACGCACACACACATACACACCTCTCGACAAATGCACTTGCCTGGGGCGAGTGTATTTTACCAGCTCGCAAGTCTTACCAGCGGCACGGTGCGGCGTCTCCTGGCATTCTCCTGCGTCTCCCCCTGCAACTCCCGTGAACATGACTGTGTGGTGTCATATGACGCCGCGTTGCCATGACAAATTGACGCAGCGTCCCGTTGTCATGGCAAAGCAGTGTCATCTAACGCCGCACAGCCATGTTCACGGGAGTTGCAGGGGGAGATGTAGGAGAATGCTGGGAGACGCCGCGGTGAGAGAGGGAGGGGGGTTACAGTCCGATTAAATAATTGTTTTTTTTTTTAAATCATATGTCGAGCTCTCTCTCTTTCTCTCATATATATATATATATGAGAGCTCGACAAATGATTAAAAAAAACCAACACAATTTTTATATTTATATAAATACTAGCTGAGAGCCCCGGCGTTGCCCGGGATGTTTGTGGTGTGGGTGTGGCATTTGGGTGGGGAGTGGTCCACGCGGCCCATGTGCGGTGGTAGTGCTGCTGTGGCTGTACTGATGGTGATTGTATCGGTGTGCTGATTTGGGAGGGTTTGGTGCTGATGTGGGGGTGCGGATGTGGGTGTGCCGATGGGGGAGGTGCAAAGGTGGCGATGTGTGGGTGCTGATGGTGTTGATGGGGGCTGGGAATGGCGGGGAGCCGAGAATGCCAGTGTGCTGGGGGGGCATCGGATAGCGGTGTGCTGATGTGGTGGTGCTGGGGATAGTGTGTGTGTATACATGTTTGTGTGTATACATTGTATGTGTGTGTGTGTATACATGTGTGTGTGTATACATGTGTGTGTATACATGGTGTGTGTGTATACATGTGTGTGTATGTATACATTGTGTGTATGTATATATTGTGTGTATACAACATGTTTGTGTGTATACACATGTGTGGGAGGGGGGGTGGGGGGGAGGTGGTGGGAAGGGGGGGGTGGGAAGGGGGGGAGGTGGTGCGAGGGGGGGGTGGAGGGGGGAGGTGGTGGGAAGGGGGGGTGGAGGGGGGAGGTGGTGGGAAGGGGGGGGTGGGAAGGGGGGGAGGTGGTGCGAAGGGGGGGTGGAGGGGGGAGGTGGTGGGAAGGGGGGGTGGAGGGGGGAGGTGGTGGGAAGGGGGGGTGGAGGGGGGAGGTGGTGGGAAGGGGGGGAGGAGGGGGGAGGTGGTGGGAAGGGGAGGTGGTGGGAAGGGGGGGTGGTGGGGAGGGGGGGTAGAGGGGGGAGGTGGTGGGAAGGGGGGGTGGAGGGGGGAGGTGGTGGGAAGGGGGGGAGGTGGTGGGAAGGGGGAGGTGGTGGGAAAGGGGGGTGGGAAGGGTGGGGGGGTGGGAAGGGGGGGAGGTGGTGGGAAGGGGGGGAGGTGGTGGGAAGGGGGGGAGGTGGTGCGAGGGGGGGGAGGTGGTGCAAAGGGGGGGAGGTGGTGCGAAGGGGGGGAGGTGGGTGGGGGGTGGAGGGGAGGTGAAGGGGGAGGGTGGAGGGGAGGTGAAGGGGGGGTGAAGGGGAGGTGGAGGGGGGTGAAGGGGAGGTGAAGGGGGGGTGGAGGGGAGGTGAAGGGGAGGTGGAGGGGAGGTGAAGGGGGGGTGGAGGGAGGTGAGGGGTGGGTGAGGGAAGGTGAAGGCCGCTCCCTCACCCGTCCGGCCGCTCACTCACCCGTCCGGCCGCTCACTCACCCGTCCGGCAGTTCCCTCAGCCGTCCGGCCGCTCAGTCACCCGTCCGGCAGCTCCCTCAGCCGTCCGGCAGCTCCCTCAGCCGTCCGGCAGCTCCCACGTGGATCTGAGGCGGGAGGCAGCTTGTTGTGGCCGCTCCCCCGCTGTGTCCCGGGCGCTCGCTCCCCCGCTGACTGTAGTGGCGCCAGGGGGGGGAGGGGGTGGAGGGGAGGTGAAGGGGGGTGAGGGGTGGGTGAGGGGAGGTGAAGGGGGGTGAGGGTTGGGTGAAGGGGGGTGAAGGCCGCTCACTCACCCGTCCGGAAGCTCCCATGTGGATCTGAGGCGGGAGGCAGCTTGTTGTGGCCGCTCCCCGCTGTGTCCCGGGCACTCGCTCCCCCGCTGACTGTAGCGGCGCCGGAGGGGGGGGGGGGGGGGGGCTGAAAGCGCGGGAGACACGGGGAGAGGAGGAGGTGCGCGCGGGTGTGGAGGCTGATGTTCGGGGAGGAAGAGGCGGAGGCTCCGGGACCGGCGGGTATGTGAGCCCCACCCCCCGGGTTATACATGCTGCTAATGTACACCCCCCCCTACTCTCTGTGTGTCCCTGTGTGTGTCCCTGTGTGTGTTTGTGTCCCCTGTGTGTCCTTTGGCCCGTCACTCCGCCTCAGGCCAATGAGAGGTGTGCGGGGGCGGCCCAAGGGACCAATGAGATTTCCCCTAGGGACACCGGACATCCAGGCAGGCAGGCAGGCAGGCAGGCAGGCAGGCAGGCATACAGTGCTTTCACTAATATAGTATAAGATTATATTTATTAATAATAATTAATATATTAATATTATATATATATATTTCTTCAGAGGACATGTATATTCAGGCCTGCGTTTGGTTGGTATCCTCCAGCTGACTCACCTTCAATATCTCAAAGCAGCTCTGCAGGGTCTGAGCACAGGGCGCAGACTTTCAGCAGGCTCTGGTACGTAATCACATTCAGCTGGATGTTTTTGGCCCTCAGCTCTTGCTGTAATTTCAAGGCATGCTGCAGCCCAGAGTCCTTCCACGGCGACTCTGCACAGGCGTTGAACAGAGCGGTGTACGTTGCCTCAGTGGGCTCCAGACCTCGCTTCTTCATCTAGATCATGCAAACGGAGCCACTTAATGTGCGGTCTTAGGTGTCAGGTCGCCCAAACTGAATTCAGGCGACGGAAGGTGACAACCCATGTGGGATAATAACTGTGCAGGTGATCCATATACAATATACTCTGTGCTTTACCATATTAAATGTATTCTTACAAAGCACCAGCTATGTACTCCGCAATCAGAGGAGCAGCTTCAGTGTATCAGTGGGGTATATATGTATATCAGTCCTTGGATAACTGCTACTATGGAAGCAGAGTAAAAAGGAGAGTCTCTGCCCTGCAGAGCAGTCTGATCCTATTCTAGTGGAAGACAAACAGACTCTTAAGTGGACATGATTTGACAATATGAGTGCGTCTAATGAAGTTCATTAGCGTGTAGAGGCTTAAAAGACAGGAGTGAGTATAGCGGGTAAGACCTGGGAGCTCCAGTCATTACTCAAGGTATGGGGTAGGGGGCTTCAGTGATTCCTAGAGGTGTGGGGCAGGAGGCGCCAGAGATACCTACGTCCGAGTATAGCTGGAAGGCTTTCTTCACATAGCCGACTCTCCCGCAGCCTCCCATCAGCACGGTGTAGTTACTCTCCTCCGGCTGCAGCTTCTCCTCCTGCAGCATCTTCACCTCAAATAGCTCCAACGCCTCGGCCAGCTGCGCACAGAGAAAAGGTCGCGTCACCGGTGACACCGGACAAGCTGAGCACTGCGCGTTTGTCCCGTTTGATTAGCGTACGGGGCATAGATCCGGCTCTCACAATGTCCGCAGGGCTAGGAGGTGCTCTTACCTTGCCGTCCTTTATTCTGGCCTTGCACTGTAAGAAGTACCATTGGGGTGTGTTCCTCGGGCCCCGCCTGGGCCTCCACTTTGCCTCGTCCTCTTCATCCTCTGCATATCTCAGGTTCTGGAGCTCGGGGGAGGTTTTTTTGAACACTGCTCTGGACGAATATTTTTCCGACACGATCCCAAAATCTTCCTCGGCCGCATCCCGCGGGTCAGAGCCAGAGCTGGAAGTGCTCCTCTGTGTGGCAGGGACCTGTGCCCTCCCACCGCTGGGCACGTGACAGAGTGAGAGAGAAGAGCGGAAGAACCTGAGGGCTCCGAGCTGTACCCCCCACAGATGTGACCTAAGCCAGTGACTGGGAGGGACCCAGCGGCGAGCTGCCTGAATCCCCCCACCTGGGCACAGACATCCTATAAACACAGAGCCAGGAGACAAGTGACGACTGAGAAGCTGCAGCAGCTTCATGATAACGGGCGCCCGCTGACCATTGGCTGTAGATTTCTTCGCAGGAGCTGCAGGGAAGAGGAAAAATCTAATTAATATTTCGAGGGAGCGTCCGTGAGGAGTAAAATATGCGGCCGCAGGCTCTCTCTGCACCTGGGGGGCTGCCACTGCTCCTCCTGGTGAGATCAGGGCGCCGGTGTCACCGTGTTTATATCCAGACGGTTTGCTCCTTGTTTTGATCACGTTTGATCTCTGCCGAAAATTAAAAGGAAAAAGTCACTAATTACGAATAACTTCAGCACACGCGGCATGTAACGTCTAACTCCCACACAGGGTCAGCAACAACACAGTACATCTCATACACACATTAACAGGCAATGGTATATCTATCCAAGGGGAAGCAGAGCGTGGATAACCTCAGGGTAAATGTAGATTTAAAACAAACGTATGTCCTCTATGGATGCTTAAGGAATCAGAAGACAAAAAGAACCATAGTACAGAGCAGTTATTACTCAAGGTATAACGTTTAAAAAAAAAAAAACTCTGGAACACACTCCCAAACAAAGGTGCGTTAAAAGCACTGGGACGTGTATAGGTCGCCCCGAGCCTCCGATAGGTGCAGTCATGGTGTCTGTTTTCTCCCGGTGCTCTGTCTCGCGCTTTGCCTTCACCCTCCTGAAGCTCCCTGGTTAGCGTGCACCTGCTTCCCGGGTCTGAAGTTTGAATCTGTGTTGCTCGGTACGGCTTCAGAGTCTTCCTTCCACTCCAATTGCCCGGGCGAGCTCTATGGTAACCGTGAATTACAGACAAACTTGGCCCTTGGAAACGTTGGTTTTACATCGGCATTTACCATGAGAGTATTCGCTCCCTGATTCACCTTGAATATTCTACTACAGGACACAGTCTGATTATTTGGAGCTGCATTCAATCTATGGGTTGTATGTTAAATATATACATATCATTTCTGATGTGTTATGTTTGTAAAAATCACAATATTATATACACACAAACTTAGATTGTACAGGTCCCCGGGGCAGGGATCCCCTTTCCTGTGTCTTGTTGCACTTATTGTATTATAATTCCCTGTACTGGTTTTTGTTTCTTTTGCAAAGTTCTGAGTACACACATACACACATACACACATACACACATACACACATACACACATACACACATACACACATACACACATACATATTTGACCTGCAGCTTCCTGCTCTCACATGGCACCTCAGCTCCCAGGATGCAGCGCGTCAGGCTCTCCAATCACACCCCGACACACTGATCCCCGGCGCAGACTCACACTGATCCCGGGACCCGCTCTGCGCTCCGCTAGCCGGGTCTGGTGTCCATGGCAGCCGGGTGAGAGGTTCTTCCCGGCGGCCCCCGCGAGGTATCGGTGTGTGAGTCGGTGTCGGTCAAGATGCAGGAGCTCATCGCCTGTGTGGATCACATCCGGTTCGACCTGGAGCTGGCTGTGGAGCAGCAGCTGGGGGCCCAGCCCCTCCCCTTCCCGGGCATGGACAGTGAGTACCCTCCCCGGGCATGGGCATGGACAGGGGGTACCCGAGTACCAGCTCCTCCCCTTCCCGGGCACCGACATGGGTACCCGAGTACCAGCCCCTCCCAGGGCATGGACATTGAGTACCCGAGTACCAGCCCCTCCCCTTCCCGGGCATGGACAGTGAGTACCCTCCCCGGGCATGGACAGGGGGTACCCGAGTACCAGCTCCTCCCCTTCCCAGGCACCGACATGGGTACCCGAGTACCAGCCCCTCCCCTTCCCAGGCACCGACATGGGTACCCGAGTACCAGCCCCTCCCCTTCCCGGGCACCGACATGGGTACCAGCCCCTCCCCGGGCATAGACATTGAGTAGCCGAGTACCAGCCACTCCCCTTCCCGGGCATGGACAGTGAGTACCGACCCTCCCTGGGCACTGACAGGGGTACCCGAGTACTAACCCCTCCCACGACAGGGAGTACCCGAGTACCAGCCCCTTCCCTCGCACCGACAGGGAGTACCAGCTCCTCCCCTCCCCGGGCACCGACGGGGAGTACCAGCTCCTCCCCTCCCCGGGCACCGACGGGGAGTACCAGCTCCTCCCCTCTCTGGGCACCGACAGGGAGTACCGAATACCAGCCCCTCCCTGGGCACCGACAGGGGTACCTGAGTACCAGCCCCTCCCTGGGCACCGACATGGGTACCCGAGTACCAGCCCCTCCCCGGGCATCAACAGGGGTACCCGAGTACCAGCCCCTCCCTCGGCACCGACAGGGGTACCCGAGTACCAGCCCCTCCCCGGGCATCAACAGGGGTACCGAGTACCAGTCCCTCCCCGGGCATCAACAGGGGTACCGAGTACCAGCCCTTCCCCTCCCCAGGCACCTACAGGGAGTACCCGAGTACCAGCTCCTCCCCTTCCCAGGCACAGATGGGCAGTACCTGAGTACTAGCCCCTTCCCGGGTATGGATACAGAGTACAAGACCTTTCCCGGGTACGGACAGGGAGTACCCGAGTACCAGCCCCTTCCCGGGCACGGACAGGGAGTACCCGAGTACCAGCCCCTCCCCGGGCACAGACAGGGAGTACCTGAGTACTAGCCCCTCCCTGGGCACAGACAGAGTACCTGAGTACCGACCCCTCCCCTTCCTGGGTACAGACAGGCAGTACCTGAGTACTGCCCCTTCCCCGGGCACGAACAGGGGGTACCAGAGTATCGTCCCCTTCACGCGCCCTGACAGGGAATACCTGGGTACCGGCCCCATCTCGGGCACGGACATGGAGTACATGAATTTAAGCCCCTTCCCAGGCACGGACAGGGAGTACCCGGGTACTGGTCCCGCCCCGGGCACGAACAGGGGGTACACAAGTACCAGCCCCATCTCGGGCATGGATAGTGAGTAACTGAGTACCGGGCACGGACAGGGAGTACTCAAGTACCGGTCCCTTCCCAGGCTCGGACAGTATTCTGCATACAGTCTCTATGTGACGTTATCACATCTCTTCTAATATCACCTCTATGCTGATGACACACAAATGTACCTTTCTACCCCTGACCTCACACCTGCTGTACAGACTGAAGTCTCTGAATATCTCTCCGCTATAGCATCCTGAATGGCCCTCAGCTGACTCTTACTTAACATGTCCAAGAAGGAGCTGCTCATACTTCCTCCCAAGCCTGGCCCTACTGCCCCCTTCTACATTACTGTGGGTAGTGCTATCATACACCCAGTAGCACAAGCACGCTGCCTAGGGGTCACATTTCACTCCTCCCTCACATTCGCCTAACCCTTTCCTCTGTCCCTCTACTGCTAAAACTCTAACACCAACCCATAATCCTCTCCGACTATTGTAACCTTCTACTGTCCGGTCTTCCTGTCTCTCACATGTTACCCCTACAGTCTATCCTCAACTCTGCTCCTAGAATCACTTCACTCTCCTAAATCTGTCTCGGTGTCTCCCCTGCTGAAATCCCTCTCCTGGCTTCCTATCAAATCCCGTATTACTTACAAAATTCTTCTCCTCTCTTTTAAGGCTATACACTCCTCTGCTCCTCCTTACAGCTCAGCCTAATATCTCACTATACACTCCTCTGCTCCTCCTTACAGCTCAGCCCTAATTTCCCGCTATACACTCCTCTGCTCCTCCTTACAGCTCAGCCCTAATTTCCCGCTATACACTCCTCTGCTCCTCCTTACAGCTCACCCTAATATCTCACTATACACTCCTCTGCTCCTCCTTACAGCTCAGCCCTAATTTCCCGCTATACACTCCTCTGCTCCTCCTTACAGCTCACCCTAATATCTCACTATACACTCCTCTGCTCCTCGTTACAGCTCACCCTAATATCTCACTATACACTCCTCTGCTCCTCCTTACAGCTCAGCCCTAATTTCCCGCTATACACTCCTCTGCTCCTCCTTACAGCTCAGCCCTAATTTCCCGCTATACACTCCTCTGCTCCTCCTTACAGCTCACCCTAATATCTCACTATACACTCCTCTGCTCCTCCTTACAGCTCACCCTAATATCTCACTATACACTCCTCTGCTCCTCCTTACAGCTCACCCTAATATCTCACTATACACTCCTCTGCTCCTCCTTACAGCTCACCCTAATATCTCGCTATACACTCCTCTGCTCCTCCTTACAGCTCAGCCCTAATTTCCCGCTATACACTCCTCTGCTCCTCCTTACAGCTCAGCCCTAATTTCCCGCTATACACTCCTCTGCTCCTCCTTACAGCTCACCCTAATATCTCACTATACACTCCTCTGCTCCTCCTTACAGCTCACCCTAATATCTCACTATACACTCCTCTGCTCCTCCTTACAGCTCACCCTAATATCTCACTATACACTCCTCTGCTCCTCCTTACAGCTCACCCTAATATCTCACTATACACTCCTCTGCTCCTCCTTACAGCTCACCCTAATCTCCCAGTATACACCTGCCCAAATTTTGCATTATGTTCAAGGATGCTTCTGTTTACCCCCCTTTTTTTTTTTAATTTAAAGCCCTCTCCCGCCTAAAGCCATTCTCACTGACTGCCCCCCACCCCTGGAATGCCCTTCCCCTCAATATCCGACTGGCACCCGCTCTATCCACCTTTAAGGCCCATCTTAAACCACACCTCTTTAATGAAGCATTTGGGTAGCTCCATTGGCCGATCCTATACATCTCGTATGCATTTACCATGACCCCTTGCAGTCGCACTTACCTACTGTCTGTTAAGTTCTTCCCACTTACCGCTTCGATTGTAAGCTCTTCGGGGAAGGTACTCCTTTTCCTAATGATACTTTTATGTTGAAGCACTTACTTCTATAGGGTCACGTGTATTACTGCTGTAAGGCACTATGCACATGGATGGCGCGGCGCTATATAAACAAAGAAAAACATACATACCCAGGTATCATCCCTCCCTCCCCCGGGACCTGTGGGGTCTGTGTGTAATTTATGCTCCTCGCAGTATTTGACGCTGTGTTCTTGCAGAGTCCGGAGCTGCCGTCTGCGAGTATTTCCTGAAGTCGGCCTGCGGGAAAGGTAACGAGCTGGGTGTAATGTGTCATTTATATCTACGTTGTGACTGGTTTTAGATTCACCCATATTCTGTAGGTTGAGTTACAGGTGGAGGCTGCACTCACTCTTTCCTTTCACCCTATAAGTGGAGGTAGTTGAGGCCCTGCCACTCACTTTTCAGAGGGTGAGTTTAGTTACAGACAGCGGCCCTGCTCACTCCCCCTCTCGCCATATAAGATTTGGGTGTAGATGCTGGCTCCTTACTGTCGCCAATTTGTGCAGATAATGAGTTTAGTTAGAGGCAGCGGTCCTGCTCTCTCCTCTCTCGCCCTGTACGAGGATGGGTTTATTTTACACCCCCCTCACACATCTCTCACGCTGTAAGGAGTGTGTTTTTAGGATACACACGCTCGCACCCGTCCCATCCTGTAAGGGGTATGTGTTGAGGTTCTGCTCGCTCACACCCCTCGCCCCGGTACGGGGTGGGGATTTAGGTTTCCTCCCTCACTGCCTGCTCTCCCTACAGGGGGGATGTGTCCCTTCCGTCACATCAGCGGAGAGAAGACGGTGGTTTGTAAGCACTGGTTACGAGGCCTCTGCAAAAAAGGCGACCAGTGCGAGTTCCTGCACGAGTATGACATGACCAAGATGCCCGAGTGTTACTTCTACTCCAAATTCGGTAAGAGACGAGCGAGCACCTCCAGCCTACCACCCCTTCCTGTGCCCATCACTGGCATTGCCAGGCAGATAGTGGGGTGTTCCTGTATCCCACCAAAGTCAGAAGGTGCCCAGGTATGAAATCTGCCATAAAGGTCCAAGCATGCGGGGTTAGCTGGCAACCGGCACTGCTCGAAATCTGCCGAAGATTGGAGCCTTCGTGTGACAGGTGTGTGCTTGCCATCACTATACAGCGCAGTGTCTGCGTTTCCAGGCAAAGTTAACATTTCCCCAATGCAGCAATTTGAATCGGCAGCAAATATTTGCCGGGAGGAAACAGGCTGTCCCCAGCTCAGCGATGTCCTTTCTCGTACATTCACGTTGTCTTGTCTGTCTGACAGGGGAGTGCAGTAACAAGGAGTGTCCGTTTTTACACATTGACCCGGAGTCGAAGATCAAAGACTGTCCCTGGTATGACCGAGGCTTCTGTAAGCACGGTAAGACGGGGGGGAAATCCTGCACTGATTGGGGTTAATCGCAGCGAGTCTCCTTTCGGAGTGTGCATCAGATAAGAGCGTTTAGTCGCAGCCTTGTCTTCTGTGATGTGTTCCCCTCAGTCTCTTGGTGATGTCCCCAACAGGCCCACTGTGCAGGCATCGGCACACCCGCAGGGTGATCTGTGTCAACTATCTGGTGGGATTCTGTCAGGAGGGTCCCGGCTGTAAATTCATGCAGTAAGTAGCTTCTTCACCACCTCCTCATCCCCGGGCCTCTCTGGGCTGTGCCCTGATTGCAGTTACTGTATACCTGGCAGCGGTGATCGCTGACCAGCACATTCGTTCCCAGAGAGTGAGTTATTTACGGACGGCGAAAACCTGCACAGAAAACAGCACCAGAGTTACCAGGGGAAAACCGCCCGTAACTTTCAGTCTGATTCCCTTTCTTTGATAAACCTAGTGCTGTTTTGCCCAGGGAGATATTTTTTTTTGCCTGTTTATTTTGCAGGATATCTGTCCCTGCTTGAGCACAGCTTCAGCACAGTCTTCGACTGGGCCACTGATTGAGCCACCTGTGCTGAAGCTGGGATATCCTGAAAACCTGATCTGGGGAGATAGGGGGGAGGGGCTTGAGCACCCCTAGTATGGGCTACAAAAATAAGAGGAGGAAGGAGGTAGGGGAACAATTTTACGTGTTCCAACATATAGCATGTAGGCCACTTGCAAAGTACCGTAACCAGGATCAAATATGAATAATGTAGTGAGTGTACACCCCCACAATAACAACAGTAATAAAATGGGAGAGGAAGAGACCCAGCCACCCCCCCGAATCCCCTCATGGGGACTGGCATCAGCCACCTCTCCAGTTTGTCAGCAAGCCCTAGAGAAGTGCTGAGTTGGGGGGTGGGAGGGTCATAGTTTGTCCTGGACTTGCCCAGGGAGACTTTTGTAACTACACACCCGTCTTGTAAGAGCACAGGGATGCACATAATGTCCCCTGCTTTCTAAGGAGGCTCACACTGACTGGTAGAAGATCAGGGGCCACACAGCATTTGTAGACTACCGTTGTGTAGGCCCCCAAAATATTATCCTGGTCGCTATTTCTTCAGTGAAGAAAACGGCACCAGCAGGATGTCACAATGAAATGTAAAATGGAATTAGTCTCCAGATCCGCGGAGTGCGTCTCACTTCTCTCCCGTGTCCGATTTTCCAGCCCGCGGTTTGAGTTGCCCATGGGAACCACCGAGCAGCCTCCTCTACCCCAGCAGATCCAGAGTCAGCAGAAGGTACTGCCCCTCCCTGCACGGACTTCGGAAAAAAACGGGCATTTCATTGACCGCTTTCTCACTTCTTTCTTTTCTTCTTTTTGTGGGGGTTCAGCAAAATAACAACCAGATGTTACAGAGATCGTCCTCCCTCATCCAGCTAACGAGCCAGATGTCTCCCATGAACCCGTACCGAACCCCTCAGAATATCGGTGTCATGCAGACGCAGAACAACAGCATGGGGAACCGAGGCCCGAGACCACTGGAGCAGGTCACCTGCTATAAGGTCAGGCAGACATACATACTCTCCCCACACACTATTTATGGGGAAAAATGTTTCTAGCATCTGCACGCTATCTATCTGTCTATCTATAGATCTATATCTCTCTCACGTCAGGATTTCAGGATATCCCTGCTTCAGCACAGGTAGTGCAGTTGAAGAATGTGCCACCTTTGCTGAAGCTGAGATCCTGAAAACCTGACCTGTTGGTGGGACTGGAGGCTTTTGTTTTAATAGATGAGATATATAAATCTGTTAAATAAGAAAAAAAAAGACTTGGTTCTTTACAAGATATTTTTTTTTCCAAATATATAGTATGGTCTTACTTCTGCCTTTCAGTAAACCTCTGAGATAGAGGAAGGAGGGTGGGGGGTGCTGCTGCTGTTAATTGCTCGGTGTAAAGGGGACGGGTGCTGGGATCCCCTTTGCATGGGCAGATCGACCTACAAGGCTGCCGTGACTTCAATTGCGTGTCACGAGCTGTCCCCAAAACTTCAGTGACTCCCATAAGTGAATGAAGATTTTTTTTGCGATAGTACTGGTCAAAGTGTAGGTCTCCTCAGAGACATATACAAAGTAAAGCTCAACTCACAAGTTTATAATGAAGCTCTCCATTTAATGTGACAGTCAGGAGCAGTGGGATAACAATGTTTCAGGTCCTGTATGGACCTTTCATCATGACGTTGTTATCCCACTGTTCTTGGCTGTCCCATTAAATGCAGAGCTTCATTGTGAACTTGTGAGTAGAGCTTTACTTTGTATTTCTGTCTCTGAGGAGACCGGCGCTTTGAATAAATGTTTGTCTGTGTTGTGTTGGCTGCAGAAGACGGATTCTCCTCGCCCGCGGCTGTTTCTCCTCCCTTTGGAATTGTGCCAGTACTATCTCATTCATAAAAAATGTAACTATAGACTTACCATCTTAGATTATTGCGATTACTACTATCATATCGGAATATTGGGCAACTCTAGGTATTGCTGTTTGATATTAGCTCTGTTACTCTAGTACATGGGTTGTCAACCCCAATCCTCCAGCCCCACCCCCAACAGGTTGTTTTAAGGAGCCACTAATTAAACTACCGGTGCTGAAGCTGGGATATCCTAAAAGCCTGACCTGTTGTGGGGGGGGGGCCTTGAGAACCCCTGCTGTAGTACTTTCCCGGCATTGCATTGGGTAACCTCTTTCTTGTTCCGCAGTGCGGCGAGAAAGGACACTACGCCAACAGATGCACAAAGGGTCACTTGGCGTTCCTGAGTGGGCAGTGACATCATGGGTCCGCTCGCGGGTTGTGAAGCAGAACGGTGTGCTGGTCCCAGGAGTGAAACTCCTTTTTACTCTGGCAGCAGGGACACTGGGGACAGACAAGATGTCACTTTTTTTTTTTTTTAATTCTCTTCACCCTTTTGATGTTTTAGGATTTTTTTTAATGTAAATACCGGGCTGTTTTCTGCCACAACCCCTGTCTGAGTAGCTGGTAGAGAAACGAGCCGTACCTCCTGCTCACCACGTGGCATAAGTGAACATTTTTGCCGCCGACTATTTTTTTAAATAAAAATCGTACATTATATATGATTTTTTTCCCCTTGATTTCTTTACAATACATACGAGATATTCTGGGCCTTTATAAGAGATCTATAGGTTCCAATACACAATAGGATCCATTCACTAAAGTGCTAGGGGTCGCGTCCATGGTCAGCGAGACCGCGTGGAGGAGTGCAAGCGCGGCACAATCACAATGTCCTAAGGCAATAATCGCGGCCGTAGACCGTGCGCCGGCGCGCAAAGAATCAGTTAAATTTGATTCTGCGACAGCCAGGTCACGTGAGCGGCGAACCAGCTTTGTGGCGTCACGGCCTTGTCCCCCCCAACACGCCTCCACGTCGCGTCTACCCAGGCCACAAATCACTGCAGCTAAAACGTGGGTGACGTCACCCGCACGGTCATACTCATCACTGATCATTCACAGTCGCTCTAGTTTACTTTTATTGGCAGAGTTGGGAGTTGTTTTTAATCCAGTTGCAGTAGTGCAAATAAATAACTACAGTATTAGATGATACTTTTTTTAAATTATTTATTTGGACTAACAATGAATATTTTAAGACGAGCCTTCAAGAGTTCGACACTCTCCCTCAGGTCCAGCAATACATATTAATTCCAATACTGAACTACCCCTTTTTTGGCAGAGATTGGGGAACTGACCGGTTCCCCCTGTGTGAAATTCCATGACTGTCTTTTGGAAATAATGAACATACTTCATGCTCATTAATAGCGCTTCCAAATTAATTTCCAAACAAACAAGGTGGTGGAGTATGCTGCGGGCTCGTCAGGCTGATGAGCAGACGTCAACTTCCTGATTACAATCCGCCATAGCTGCCCTCGTACAAGAACGTTATCGATGGATGACTGGTGTAAAATCATAAGCGGAAAACGTCAGCTCCTCCCTCTCACGCTAGATCTGTATGGGGAGGTCAGTCAGTGTGAGGGTCTCATGCTGGGGATCTGTACGGGGCGGTCAGTCAGCACAGTTTTAACAGTCACCATGCTCAGGATTATTTATTTTTAAGAGGGAGAAACCCAGACGGAGGGGACAGATGAGCACCGAAGTGATATCCAGCAGGCATTACTAGTCAATTACCCTATGGATTGTGCCTCTTCCCTGCTCAGATCCCCCACCATCTATAATTTTGTGCTGATACAAATTAACTTTTTTTGCTGGCTTGGGGCATCACAAAACACCAGTCCAACACATTCACGGTACAATCTGCCTTTTGGGGTTTAACCATGTGTGGCTGACGGGACTTTTTTTTAAAACCAAAATATGTAACTAAAGTGCTTATACACCATGCAAACAGCATATTAAAGATATTGGATGCATGCTTTGCCATGGCACCATCTAATGAGAACATGCCAATAAGACTAGGGATTTTCTCTTCACTATTTATTACAGTGAAACACACATCCAACAGAAGAGCTTTTATTGGTCAGAATCTGCCTCCGAACTGTACAGAGAATGACTGACAATGATGAACCACGATTAGGGTCTGTAGGGGTTTCTTCACTTAGTGATACTTTCTCCAGCGGTCATGCTCTGAAATAGAAAGATCAAAATAACTACATGCCTTAAATGTGATAAGCACAAAGCTGCCCTTGACCTCTTCAGGTAGCAATCCAAGACACACACACTGATATCGGTGTCTCTTGTTATACAACCAATGCAGTCTTGGACATTTGGTCAAAGTCGCTGGCAGCGTTTCGTGGCCTTACCTCGCTGCAGGGACATCTCTCCACCAGCCATTTCACCGCTAAGGTAAGCCCCGAACCTTACCCTAAAAACCCTTAATATAAACTCTACCCTAAAAACCTTAACCCCCTACCCTGCAACCCCTTATCTTAATTCCCAACCTTAAAAATCTAACCCCTTACACTAACCGCTAAATGCCGTTAAATTAATTTACCTTAACGGAGAAACGGTCTGCGGCGACGGCACCGACTTGGTTACGGCAAAACGGCCGCGGTGACCAGGTTCAATTCCGCAACCAATGTGGCTACTGAACATCATGCTGCATTGTGAACCGTAATGGGGACATAATCTGTCATTCCTGACATAGCACGGGCAGTAACATTCCTGACATAGCACGGGCAGTAACATTCCTGACATAGCACGGGCAGGAACATTACTGACACAGCACGGGCAGTAACATTACTGACATAGCACGGGCAGTAACATTCCTGACATAGCACGGGCAGTAACATTCCTGACACAGCACGGGCAGGAACATTACTGACACAGCACGGGCAGTAACATTACTGACACAGCACGGGCAGTAACATTACTGACACAGCACGGGCAGTAACATTACTGACATAGCACGGGCAGTAACATTACTGACACAGCACGGGCAGTAACATTCCTGACACAGCACGGGCAGTAACATTCCTGACACAGCACGGGCAGTAACATTCCTGACACAGCACGGGCAGTAACATTCCTGACATAGCACGGGCAGTAACATTCCTGACATAGCACGGGCAGTAACATTCCTGACATAGCACGGGCAGTAACATTACTGACATAGCACGGGCAGTAACATTACTGACATAGCACGGGCAGTAACATTACTGACACAGCACGGGCAGTAACATTACTGACACAGCACGGGCAGTAACATTACTGACATAGCACGGGCAGTAACATTCCTGACACAGCACGGGCAGTAACATTCCTGACACAGCACGGGCAGTAACATTCCTGACATAGCACGGGCAGTAACATTCCTGACATAGCACGGGCAGTAACATTCCTGACATAGCACGGGCAGTAACATTCCTGACATAGCACGGGCAGTAACATTCCTGACATAGCACGGGCAGTAACATTACTGACACAGCACGGGCAGGAACATTACTGACACAGCACGGGCAGGAACATTACTGACACAGCACGGGCAGGAACATTACTGACAGCACGGGCAGGAACATTACTGACAGCACGGGCAGTAACATTACTGACATAGCACGGGCAGTAATATTACTGACACAGCACGGGCAGGAACATTACTGACACAGCACGGGCAGGAACATTACTGACACAGCACGGGCAGGAACATTACTGACACAGCACGGGCAGGAACATTACTGACACAGCACGGGCAGGAACATTACTGACACAGCACGGGCAGGAACATTACTGACACAGCATGGGCAGGAACATTACTGACATAGCACGGGCAGGAACATTACTGACACAGCACGGGCAGTAACATTACTGACAGCCATGTTTCCCCATTTCGGGTCCACTTGTGACAATGTAACACTTTACATTTACAATGTAACTTACTGATGTGATCGTACTCCCATACATAGCTCAGGATGACATAGCCAGCCAGCAGCATGGCCACTCCGCCGATCCCTCCTTTCTTCACAAAAATGTATTTGTCAAAATACCGGTTGTGACCTAAAGGAAAATCAGCAGAGGAGAGTTATTCTCTGCACATTTACATGAGTGCGAGGCTTGTGCTTAGGGGTAAATGCAGAACTCACAAATGCAAGCTGGGCCAAGGATGGCTCCATTTAAGATTTAGCTTTGTAATATCCTACATCAGGAGTGGCCAACTTCAGTCCTCAAGGGCCACCAACAGGTCAGGTTTTCAGGATATCCCTGCTTCAGCACAGATGGCTGTCTTACTGAGCCACCTGTGCTGAAGCAGGGATATCCTGAAAACCTGACCTGTTGGTGGCCCTTGAGGATTGGAGCTGCCCACCCCTGCCCCCATAAACGAAGCTCAGATTGCCCTGAATTCCCAGCACCACAAGCTGACAATCTGAGTTGGCCACCTCTGTTCTACATAATAGCAAAATGTAAGCAGTCAAAGCAGCACTGTATTAATCATTAAATGAATCTGTAAAATACAGTATACCATGGAAAATAGCTCTGGTTCTGACCAATAGCAATCATTATGCCCACTCAGCTGCTCACCCAGAAGGTGGGGATTAAGTGAAATCACAGCTATATGGCAGGTTTGTGTTATACGTCATCCAACTCCAATTTATTAGACACAGGCCGGCTGGCGAGTGTCAACCACCCTTCACAGTCAAATAAGACATCAAGGGCCTCATTCTATATATACACATCGAAATGGCTGATATTCACCATGGACTTTGGCAGATAGGGCTGAAGGAGCAGCTCACCGATTAAACACACTGACTGCTAACGACACTTGAGTTTGAAGCAGGGGAACCTGGTTCAATTCCTGGTGTTCGCTACTTGTGACCTTGGGCAAGTCACTTTATCTCCATGTGCCTCAGGCACCAAAAACAGATTGTAAGCTCAGGGATGTCTTTACAAATCCTACGTACTGAGCACTGAACACTATAATTGCGTTGGGTACCATTGGGAGAAAAGTGCTATATGAAATGGTTATTAATATAAATAAGCCCTCTTGTTTCCGACATTGTTCTGGTTTTTCCAAGTACTGACCTCTGCGAAAAGCGCCAAGGATCCCATTTGGGGTAAAATCACGAGATGCCAACCAGGTGGGCAGCTGTCCCAGCTTGACATCCAGGAGTCTGCTTTCTGCGAGTGGCACTAAGGGAAACAGAGTTAGTCTGCAGGTGAACAGTACTTGGCTAAAGAAACGCCTGCAAACAGATTAGCGCGCACACAATCCAATTGTTAGTTACATGAAGAAGTAAGGACCCAGCAAGTCACCGTGTGAAGCAGTTACAATTTGTGAAAAACCACCCTATAAAATATGGTTGTGAGGGAGAAAAAGTAGCGGATACATGATTCAAAGTATCACCTTGATTCTAATTTTACTCACTGGTATTAGCAGCAAACAGCTGAATTTTTTTTATCAACACCCAAAAAAATAAATAAATAAAAAAAGGCACTTGCATGTCATGACTGAAATAAAAAAACGTAATCTTGCCCTTCACTGTATTAGGCCAGGTCCCCGCTGGCTACTGCAGCGGACGCTGCAGGGACAAGAGCCGCCCCACAATGGGGACGGGCCCGCTGCAACAACAGTTTCTCCTGCTCTCAGGGCTTGGTCCCGCTGCGTCCAGTGGCGCGTGCGCCACCAGCCCCATACCTGCAATCCGTTGGTCCCCGCTGCCTCCTCCCTCCGTGGCTCACTACGTGCTGTGACGCGTCAGCCGGCCAGCGCTATCAGAAGGTGTTTTGGAGTGTTGACGCGTCACGTGGTGCGCGTGTGAGCCAATGAGGTAAGCAGGGAAGGAGCTCGTAGCGAGGCGGCCTGTTGAGCTGTGTGTCACGTCTTGGTTTTTTTGCCGTCTCAGATCACGCCAGAGCGTGATCGTAACTCCGGGCTCCTGCACACCGGAGGAGGGGAGGGGGGTACGAACGGACGGACCCTCTGTTCAAACCACGCCCCCCCCCTCCCCGCTCCGGTTCCCGCTCCCTACAGACCGCAGATAGCGGTCTGTGCCTTCAGCACGCTGCCTGCATGCAGTGCGGGCGCGCTGACTGAGGGAGCGGGGCCTTAGCCTCAAGAGAATTGAGATCAGGACTCGCGACAGAGCGCTAGGCCACGCTCCAGGCTGTTCAGCCAATGAGGGCGAACTTGCCGGGTGACGTCACGGCCGCACCCCGTCACTCCTCCCCTGCAGCTCACTGCAGACCGGGGAACTCGGGTGCACGCACCGCCATCCTCGCAGGTGCGCGTGCAGCGGGGCCGTAGCCTTATGGCGTGTAATATAGTGCGTGCACGTCAATTAGAATTGGCTGTGTCCAGGCCTGGCGTGCTATACTTCAGTCGCGCGCGCACGGCAGTGAGCGGTGGCAAGGCAGATCACAGCAAATACATGAAAATTTATATTTTCGCACTGCTGCCGCTGTGATGTCTATAGCCACGCCCCCTATCCGCGCCACTGCTTACAACATATAAACGAAACATGCGCGCCACATGCATGTGCAACGCCGGGCGTGCACCTGCGCCTCCTATATAACAAGCCTAACTATATTCATTACTCCGTATCTCCCATGACCTTCATCAGGTAGCATTGTGACATTGTGAAGGACCCAGACTCACAATAACACATGAGGATTGGGTGATGTTGCTGCCCCACAGATAGTAACCGGTCAGTGTGAGGGGGTGCACAGCTTGGTGACTGCAGGTTAAGTCCAGCCATACTGAGCTAAGGGACACTTAGGGTTGTGTCACCCCTCACCCTCCACAAGGTCACAGCACCCCCCGTGGCAGTCAGGGCCCCACTGACTCACAACCCCCCCCCTTCCTCTCTTAATAACTCCCAGATTGGTTTTATTCTATGTAATAAACTTTTTATTCACCCCCTCTCCCATCCCCTACCCCGGTTCCCTCACCTAGTTTATCCGCCATCTTGATGTCCGAGATGTCACTGCCGCATGGAATTCTGGGGAAGGAAGCTGTAAGCCGCGGGCAGCACCGAAGCATGATGGGAAGACGGTGTGAAGTCCTACGTGTGGTGTCACTTCCGGCTGGCTGGTTGTGCGGCCATGTTGGATGTGGCTGTTTTTGGTAATGTGGTAGTGTGATTGGTACACTGAAGTGTAGTCAGTGTATACAGTCTGTGTATTAGCAGCTCCCTGCAGTAAGGCTCAGCTCAGCTTATTATTATTGTATATATTCCTCCCTCTTCTGTCTCTGTAAATCTCCCACATAGCAATTAGATTGTCAGCTCTGTCGGGCGGGGACTCTGGAGGCCTGTGCTTATGCGTGTACTTATTGTAGTATATTTCACACTGGGTACATTGTTGGCACGGTGTACATAATATCGATATACTGACCGTGTATGCTGTGCTCTGCAGCACCCTGATACAAAATGGATGTATGTATTTTTATTTATAGAGCCGACCGCATACACTGAGCTTTATGGACATCACACACCAGGTAGCAAACAGGGGCCTATAATATGTCACCCCCTCCCCCGTGCTCAGGCGGCTTTAGCAAATGCATGGCCCTGTGTGGTATCCCATGCGGGACCCACCTGTCCAATGGACTATTATCATTCCTGCCCGGAGCACAGGGGGAGAACACGGGGGGAGCGGAGATCATGGGGGGGGAGCAGAGAACATGGGAGGAGAACACGGGGGAGCGGAGTACATGGGAGGAGAACACGGGGAGAGCGGAGAGCACGGGGGGAGCGGAGATCATGGGGGGAGAACACGGTGGGAGCGGAGAACATGGGAGGAGAACACGGGGAGAGCGGAGAGCACGGGGGGAGAACACGGGGAGAGCGGAGAGCATGGGAGGAGAACACGGGGGGAGCGGAGAGCACGGGGGGAGCGGAGATCATGGGGGGGAGCGGAGAACACGGGGGAGCGGAGAACATGGGAGGAGAACACGGGGAGAGCGGAGAGCATGGGAGGAGAACACGGGGGGAGCGGAGAGCATGGGAGGAGAACACGAGGAGAGCATGGGAGGAGAACACGGGGGGAGCGGAGAGCATGGGAGGAGAACACGGGGGGAGCGGAGAGCATGGGAGGAGAACACGGGAGGAGCGGAGAACATGGGAGGAGAACACGGGGAGAGCGGAGAGCATGGGAGGAGAACACGGGGGGAGCGGAGAGCATGGGAGGAGAACACGGGGGGAGCGGAGAGCATGGGAGGAGAACACGGGGGGGAGCGGAGAGCATGGGAGGAGAACACAGGGAGAGCGGAGAGCATGGGAGGAGAACACGGGGAGAGCGGAGAGCATGGGAGGAGAACACGGGGGGGAGCGGAGAGCATGGGAGGAGAACATGGGGGGAGCGGAGAACATGGGGGGGAGCGGAGAGCATGGGAGGAGAACACGGGGGGAGCGGAGAACATGGGAGGAGAACACGGGGGGAGCGGAGAGCATGGGAGGAGAACATGGGGGGGAGCGGAGAACATGGGAGGAGAACATGGGGGGGAGCGGAGAGCATGGGAGGAGAACACGGGGGGAGCGGAGAGCATGGGAGGAGAACACGGGGAGAGCGGAGAGCATGGGAGGAGAACACGGGGGGAGCGGAGAACATGGGAGGAGAACACGGGGGGAGCGGAGAACATGGGAGGAGAACACGGGGGGAGCGGAGAGCATGGGAGGAGAACACGGGGAGAGCGGAGAGCATGGGAGGAGAACACGGGGAGAGCGGAGAGCATGGGAGGAGAACACGGGGGGAGCGGAGAACATGGGAGGAGAACACGGGGGGAGCGGAGAACATGGGAGGAGAACACGGGGGGAGCGGAGAGCATGGGAGGAGAACACGGGGGGAGCGGAGAACATGGGAGGAGAACACGGGGGGAGCGGAGAACATGGGAGGAGAACACGGGGGGAGCGGAGAACATGGGAGGAGAACACGGGGAGAGCGGAGAACATGGGAGGAGAACACGGGGGGAGCGGAGAGCATGGGAGGAGAACACGGGGGGAGCGGAGAGCATGGGAGGAGAACACGGGGGGGAGCGGAGATCATGGGGGGGAGCAGAGAACATGGGAGGAGAACACGGGGAGAGCGGAGAACATGGGAGGAGAACACGGGGAGAGCGGAGAGCATGGGAGGAGAACACGGGGAGAGCGGAGAGCATGGGAGGAGAACACGGGGGGGAGCGGAGAACATGGGAGGAGAACACGGGGGGAGCGGAGAGCATGGGAGGAGAACACGGGAGGAGCGGAGAACATGGGAGGAGAACACGGGGAGAGCGGAGAGCATGGGAGGAGAATATGGGGGGAGCGGAGAGCATGGGAGGAGAACACGGGGGGAGCGGAGAGCATGGGAGGAGAATATGGGGGGAGCGGAGAGCATGGGAGGAGAACACGGGGGGAGCGGAGAGCATGGGAGGAGAATATGGGGGGAGCGGAGAGCATGGGAGGAGAATATGGGGGGAGCGGAGAGCATGGGAGGAGAACACGGGGGGAGCGGAGAGCATGGGAGGAGAATATGGGGGGAGCGGAGAGCATGGGAGGAGAACACGGGGGGGAGCGGAGAGCATGGGAGGAGAACATGGGGGGAGGGGAGAGCATGGGAGGAGAACACGGGGGGAGCGGAGAGCATGGGAGGAGAACACGGGGGGGAGCGGAGAGCATGGGAGGAGAACATGGGGGGAGGGGAGAGCATGGGAGGAAAACACGGGGGGAGCGGAGAGCATGGGAGGAGAATATGGGGGGAGCGGAGAGCATGGGAGGAGAACACGGGGGGAGCGGAGAGCATGGGAGGAGAATATGGGGGGAGCGGAGAGCATGGGAGGAGAACACGGGGGGGAGCGGAGAGCATGGGAGGAGAACATGGGGGGAGGGGAGAGCATGGGAGGAGAACACAGGGGGAGCGGAGAACATGGGGGGGGGAGGAGAACACGGGGGGAGCGGAGAGCATGGGAGGAGAACACGGGGGGGAGCGGAGAACATGGGAGGAGAACATGGGGGGGAGCGGAGAGCATGGGAGGAGAATATGGGGGGAGCGGAGAGCATGGGAGGAGAACACGGGGGGAGCGGAGAGCATGGGAGAATATGGGGGGAGCGGAGAGCATGGGAGGAGAACACGGGGGGAGCGGAGAACATGGGGGGGGGGAGGAGAACACAGGGGGAGCGGAGAGCATGGGAGGAGAACACGGGGGGGAGCGGAGAACATGGGAGGAGAACATGGGGGGGAGCGGAGAGCATGGGAGGAGAACACGGGGGGAGCGGAGAGCATGGGAGGAGAACACGGGGGGAGCGGAGAACATGGGAGGAGACTATGGGGGGAGCGGAGAGCATGGGAGGAGAACACGGAGAGGAGAACATGGGAGGAGAACATGGGGGGAGCGGAGAACATGGGAGGAGAACACGGGGGGAGCGGAGAACATGGGAGGAAAACACGGGGGGAGCGGAGAACATGGGAGGAGAACACGGGGGGAGCGGAGAACATGGGAGGAGAACACGGGGGGAGCGGAGAGCATGGGAGGAGAATATGGGGGGAGCGGAGAGCATGGGAGGAGAACACGGGGGGAGCGGAGAGCATGGGAGGAGAATATGGGGGGAGCGGAGAGCATGGGAGGAGAACACGGGGGGAGCGGAGAACATGGGGGGGGGGAGGAGAACACGGGGGGAGCGGAGAGCATGGAAGGAGAACACGGGAGGAGCGGAGAACATGGGAGGAGAACACGGGGGGAGCGGAGATCATGGGGGGGAGCAGAGAACATGGGAGGAGAACACGGGGAGAGCGGAGAGCATGGGAGGAGAACACGGGGGAGCGGAGAACATGGGGGGGGGGAGGAGAACACGGGGGGAGCGGAGAACATGGGGGGGGGAGGAGAACACGGGGGAGCGGAGAACATGGGGGGGGGAGGAGAACACGGGGGGAGCGGAGAGCATGGGAGGAGAATAGGGGGAATGGAGGGAGGCAGAAGTGGAAACACGGGGGAGCGGAGAACACAGAAGCATTGGGGACAGTAGGAGAAAAAAGTGGCGAGCAGGAAGCAAGGAGCACTTGGGGCATGCATGAGAGCACAAGGGGGGTGTGGGGGGTGGGGGGGGGAGAGCACCTAGGAGTCTCAGGAGAGCAACAGGGTAAGCACAAGAGAGGGAACACGGGGAAAGCAGAGAGTTTTTAGGGGAGAGCATGGAGCACAGGATAGTAGCGGGGGAGCACAGGATAGTAGAGGGGGAGCACAGGATAGTAGCGGGGGAGCACAGGATAGTAGCGGGGGAGCACAGGATAGTAGAGGGGGAGCACAGGGAGGAGTGCAGCGGAGCCATTTCCTAATAACCCACCTGTCTCAGGCCCTGCCGGTTAGAGACAATCACAGCTCTTCGCACGGAACATGGGCACATCGATGGGATGGTCACCGGCTCTGCAGGGGCAGGTTCCTGCGATGCCGTTCTTCCTACCTGCATAGCTTGTCGCCGCGTGCCTGCCGCATCCGGGAGCAAAGGGAGTTGAGAGAAGGCAGCTGCTTGAGTACTCGATGCAGGGCCCTGTTCTGTATCTATTGGGAGAGAGGAGTTCCCTGCTCCGAAGAGCTTACAATCTAAGGGATGTGGGAGAGACAAAAGAAGCACATGTATGTGCCCTGATTTACAGAACATGTTAAGGAGTCTGGCGTGTGTAGGGCGAAAGTGTAAGGCTGCGGCCAGGGTGGTGCTGAGCGGGCGCGCTCACGCTGGCCGCGATGAAACACATTGCGGCAGCGTGTGTGGCCAGCGTGAGCAAGCGCCTGCATATGCGGGGCGCTAGGCTGCTTGCCCAGCAAGCAAATTTGAATTTGCCGCTTGCACCGCCGCCGCGCATGAGCGCCTGCACGCTCAGCGCCACCCTGGCCGCAGCCTAAGAAATATCCCCAAAGAATTGTGGCCGAGATGTAGGAAGTGTTGATGCGGAGTATCGCTATAACTTGAATGGCAGTTATCGACCAATCAGATCGCCGCAGCACTGCACTCCCGGGCTCACTCTGCCTTTTGCACGACGTGGCGTGCGTGCGTCCGCGTGCCTCTGCCTGCTGGCCGATGTGTGCTCATCCCCAGGAGACTGAATGACGCGACTTGGAGGCGGGACTTCCATATTCTCCGTCATCCATGTAATTTAAAAGAAACAAAGTGTGTGAGTGATTTTATTGCCTGGCGCAGTACACGTGACGCGGCTGCACGTGTACTTCGCGCCGGGAGTCGTTAGTAGTTTGCCGACTCCCATCGACAAACAGACTGACGAACGTGCGAGCGCACGTAAGCGCACGCACGTCGCGCAGCAGCCAGAGCGAGCGGGGCCTAATGACGTGCGAATCATGTCCATCAGGGGTGGCCAACTCCAGTCGCCAAGGGCCACCAACAGGTCCGGTTTTTAGGATATCCCTGCTTCAGCGCAGGCGGCTCAATCAGGGGCTCAATCTCCAATGAAAACCAGGAGCGGAGATTTGTGGCTGGAACATTTTTGCAGAGCGGGGGACAGGCCGCTGATTGAGCCAACTGTGCTGAAGCAGGGATATCCTGAAAACCTGACCTGTTGGTGGCCCTTGACGACTGGTGTTGGCCACTCCTGCTGCACGTCGTGGTATTTGTGGTGGTGTGCTTTGGAAGGACACGTGAACGTGTGCTACTTGTGGTAAAATAAATGCCAATACTGTCCAGTTGTTTTTCCGCTGAGAGCGCGGCTATCTCCTGGATACATTATTCCAGATGTTGTGGCTTCGGACGCGGGAGCCGCGCTACACCAAGAGAAATTCTATTCTATTAAAGAAACATCGGCCTCGTATCTGCACAACTCCCAGCCCATCTGCAGGGGCGAGGGGTCATTTAGGGTGTACATTGCAGTCGCCTCCACAAGGGGGCAGCTGGTATTTGGGAATGAGAAGAACTCCTAAAACCTGCAGGAAACTAGTTACATACAGTAGTAACCTCGTTACATCGCAGATAAGGTTGAAAAAAGACATCTGTCCATTGAACCTACGTTACATTTAGATGACAGATACTTATACCTATTTTTGTATTTACAGTATTTTGATTCAGAGGAAGGCAAACACAAAACCCCAGTGACACCTTATCCAATGATATTTATTTATTTATAAAAATGTGTTACCAGGAAGTGATACATTGAGAGTTACCTCTCGTTTTCAAGTATGTCCTGGGCACAAAGTTATAACAATACATGGTTACATTAAAAGAACAGAGGTTATACAGTCAATTCGCATGCATTTCATGGACAGATAGAGTTGGAGAATTGGGTACAAGGGATTAAGGGCTGGTGAGTTTCAGACTGAAATAGAGCAGCTTTAACATCAGCAAACGGCTCACACCCTATAGGTTTCTAAAATATCAGCCATGTGTTTAATAATCAGCAAGTGGTGACAGAAAATTCAAACACTGCAAATATATCTCATAAGGGGGAAAATAAATTCCTTCCTGACTCCAAATATTGGCAATCGGATTACTCCCTGGATCAACATTCTTCCCATGTTTACTTATTTGGTATATCCCTGGATACCTTCCCTTTATAAAAAGATGTCCAAGCTTTTTTTGAACAAATCTATTGTATCTGTCATCACAGTCTCCATGGGTAATGAATCCCACAGTGTAACTGCCCTTACTGTAAAGAACCCTTTCCTTTGTTGCTGGTGAAATCTCCTTTCCTCCAACCTAAAGGGATGCCCCCGAGTCCTTTGTACTGCCCTTGGGATGAACAGTTTCGAAAGCTCCTTGTAGTTACATGGCAAGTATCAGAGGGAGTCAAATCATTCAGTATTTTGGGAATTAATATCGAACAATATGTTGCTCATGTAGAATATACACTGTCCTCTTCAGTCCTGTTCTCTGCAGGAGCCTCTGGGAGTGCAGAGCAATTTCTGCTGTGTTTGCTCTGTGTCTCCGCGTGTCCCTTCTGGTGACCTCCCCAGTCTTCTCATCGGGGTCAGAGCCGCGGAGACGTGTGACATGTCGTACTGCGAGGTCAGCAGAACCCGTGTGAGTCGCTCGGCGCCTGTATCTGGAAGATGTTCCTTGCTGGGCAGCGGCTGCTACTGGGTGTCTCATTTGTACTAAATATATACATATATATTTAACACGCGCCATTCATAGGGCTTTGCTCACGTTGCACAGGGTCCCATTGAGCGTTAAACAGCAGATGTCAAAATGATTTTCTCTGCGGCTTTGCCGTTGCTGGTTTTCGTTGATGGAGAAAAATGATTGCAAAGGTTTAGAATTCAACCCCTATTGCTCCTGTTGGGCAGAGTAGGTGCAATGTATGTTAGTGCTAGAATAACATTCCCAGTGACTTTTAGGATCTGAAGTGTCTGATCGAATGTGAACGGTTAAACTGCCATTGAGTTGGATCGTGATGCTTGGACCTTAAGGAATAAGGCTGCAGCCATAGTAGGGGCGACGGCACGAGCGACGTAGCTTGCGCCGAAAACAAAATGCATAAAGTCAATGTGCATGGCCATAGAGTGCGTACAGGTGAGAGATAGCGCTGCAGAAACTTCACGAGACAAATTTGTATTTCCGGCGCGACGGCCGGATCATGAGTGCGGTTCAGCCAATGAGGGACTTTTGTGATGTCACGGGCACGCCCCCTGCATGCCTTCAGCATGTACCCCCCCCCCATCCCCCGCAGGCCACAGATCTTTTCAAGTACAGGCAGGCGCGCTTGATGTCACGCGCTCGGTCGCGAGCGTGCCTACTACGGACCTGGCCTAAGTCACGGTGTCATCTTAAAATGAGGACAGCAGTTTCTGGAGCTTAATAAATTCCTGATACTTTGTCTCTGCTGCCATATTAAACACTGGGTAAAAAAAGAAAGGGGGAGAGGTAGATTTGGGATGTGCTGGATCAGTGTTTCCCAGCCAGGGATTCTTCTCTGATCTGTTAAGCGATCTAATACAAAACCGACTTTATCACAGCCGGCCATTGGGGCGTAATGTAATGTCACTTATCAGTAGACGTGGCTATTTCCAGCTTTCTGCAGCGCCTGAGAAAAAGTCCGGCCTGCGATAAACTCACTCCTGAGAAAATGTTATTTTTGGAATGTTTTTCTGCTTGAGAAAGTTTTATTCCTCCGTGATATTTGGCCTGGGTGAGGCTGCCGGCAGGTTATGCAGAGAGCACATGAGATTTTCTATTCAGATGGAAGGATGGTGAGCATTCAGTGACCAGCAGGGGTATCCAGAGAGCCTGGGAAGGAAAGCACGACTCAGTGCTGGAGCAACAAGATATCAAAGATTGTGTGGCAAGATCTTTTCACCATCAAAAAAAAAATCTTCGGAGAGGGTTGAAAGCTGAAAAACATATTTTATTTTTAGCGGCGGTCCTCGCTGCATCTGTAAATCTGGTGTGGAAACTAAGGTCATTGCAAAAGGACGATCATTTTGATAAGATTAGATTGTAAGCTCCTCGGGGCAGGGACTCCTCTTCCTTAATGTTACTTTTATGTCTAAAGCACTTATTCCCATGATCTGTTATTTATATTATCTGTTATTTATTGGATTACCACATGTATTACTACTGTGAAGCGCTATGTACATTAATGGCGCTATATAAATAAAGACATACAATACAATTATGGATTTCACCGTTTGCAAAGAGTACGCAGGGAATCTCTGAAACGCGGAGTGCGTTCCATAACCATAAATAGTATACTGGCAGCCCTACTCGCAAACTGAAAATGAGAATGCAAGAACATATATAATAGATCCTAATAAAACTAGAAAGACAATGTCTGATCCCAGATACTTTTTCTGTCCCAAATTATAATGCTGACATTAAAGGATTTACATTTTCACGGTGTGACAAAAAATAACATCCGTCGTTTGCGGACACAAACCCAATTGGTAATTAAATGTAACTCTAAGAATCCATTTGGATTAAATGAAAAGATTGATTATACGCCATTTTTTTAAATCATAATATATTGCGCTCATGCTTTATCTGAGATGCACGTTTTCATGATTTATTATATTTGACGATAATTGTTTTTAATTGGCTGTTTGTAATTGACAAATGGTTCATGGGTAGAAATAGTGCGTTCTCTCCATGTGAGTTTCTGGTTTGCAGTTGGTACTCTGTGTGTGACTGGTACTTCATTAAGTGCGGAAGATCCAGATACTGGCAGACAGTAACGGTAACAGTGAGCATCGCAGTAACAATGGCACAATATATACCATAACGTAGCAGTGTTGGAAGAGGGACACGTGTCAAGCAGTTTAAATAAAAACACATCTAATGTCCAGATGCTGCAAGGTTTCACTCGGTTCATTCTAATAATATCTTTATTTCATATTGGGACTCAAAGCGCATCACAATGACAGTAGTAGCGCGTGGTACGCAGCATATAGGATTGATAAAGACACAGTTTCTGTTACCTGTAGAGCGTACCAATCTATGTTTTTGGTGCCCGATGCACAGGGAGATAAGGTGACAAGATAAGGAGCCGACACAGCGTATTGAAACAAGTTCTCCTGATTCAAACTCAGTGTCGTTCACAGTCCGTGCCTTTACCCCCTGAGCCTCTCCTTCTCCCATTACCCAGTTTCTTTACGGCTGGTGGCGACACCGACATTGGGCAACAACATTCCCACGATAACTACATGAAGAACTTTATCCCAACATTGAATAGGAGGCAAATCACAATAAAAACAAGACGGTTTTACGTTAAAACATTTTCTTTTATAATAAACGCTAAAGTAGATGACGTTGATCGTGTTTGTTTTTTGAGAAAAGTCAATGAAATGAATGTCATTTTAAAATGCATAAAACACTTTTCGCTCGCCACTATCCCCGCACACCTGAGATGAGACGCTTATGGGATTGAGATGAAGGTGCTACATATGAAGAATTGAAGGGTGTAACTATCGGAGAGAAAGCGAGTGTCCTGATAATGTCCTGATTATAAAATATTCTGCACATAGAATTAGAAATATCCTCCTTTTCTCACCGCGATATTACGACCACGACAGCTCGGATGTCGCGGAAAAACCTGACGCAGCGCACGGTCTCATATTCCCAGCGAGTGAGAACCTCGTCGAACAAGGTTTCAGGAGATCCTGTGGATGTAGACATCCATCACCATGAATAAAATATCGCAGCCCATACTTCTATCTTGTAATTATTCAGCTATTAAATGTCCCGCGGTCCTTTTTTTTTTTTCCCCCGTTAACATCAGGGAGAGAAGAGCAATGAGACAAAAGGAACAGAGATGGGAACATTGAGGGGGGGGGGTGTAAAATGTAGGCAAAAACCAGTCATCAATAATGCAATGGTACAGCGCGGCAGGGGGACAGTGTACTGTAAGGGAATCTTCGCTCTCCGGTTTCTCTCCCAGCCTTCGAAGCTTGTCGTTTAGGATATCACAGGCAGGTTCTCCTTACATTGTTGGGATGAGTGTATCCAGTTACATTAAACTCTATTTCCTGCAGGTAATGCACATTGCTACTATTGTGTGTGCTAAGCAGCAGATGCGTTGTGTTCATTAGAATGCCCGTACCCAGAATCCTTTCTGTCTGCAATGGTTCCCAGATGCACCAACAGCCTAACCGTCGTATCATAGGACAAGCGAGCGGGTCGGACAGGTCAGAAATGAGCATTTCATTTTGAAACTGTTTAAATATTCTAAAATGTGATACAGAAGTTAAAAAAAAAAAAAAAAAAAAAGCTTAGGGATTGAAAAGGAGGAAGAATTCAGCTACTAGAGAATAGATCTAGCTACTGATAGTTGTGTAATGAGACGTTAGATCAGGGGTGGCCAACTCCATCATCAAGAGCTACCAACAGGTCAGGTTTTCAGGATATCCCTGCTTCGGCACAGGTGGCTCAATCAGGGGCTCAGTCTGAGTCACCTGTGCTGAAGCAGGGATACCCAATCAGTAGCTCAGTCTTTGGATATCCCTGCTTCTGCACAGGTGGCTCAATCAATGGCTCAGTCTTTGAGCCACACATGCTGAAGCAGGGATATCCTGAAATCCTGACCTGCTGGTAGCTCTTGAGGACTGGAGTTGGCTACCCCTGTGTTAGATGCTGTTTTCTGCACAGCGTGTCTGTGTGTGTGGTCCGGGGGTTTGCACACGCTCATATCGGAACCTGTGTTTTTTTTTCGCTGAGATGTTTCCATTATTCATGTGCGCTTTTTCCCAGCAGCGGAGCCGGCTCTGCCAGAGAACACCTACCCTCTCTCTGTCAGGTTACATCTCTACAGAGAACTTCAGGAAACAGCGGCCCGGTTCAGGCAGGTTTCTTAGAGCGAGAGTAGTTGGCCTGATAGGTTGGCCAGATGTTCATCTCGCCGGCTTTCTCTGAGCCCTCACAGCGCTGCACATCTGCCAGCAGAGTTCTCCGGGTTAAGGCAAACATCTGGAAGTGGAACAGAGCGAAAATAACAAACTATCCGCTAAGCTCAAAAGCAAAGTGCTGATTAACTAAGCCGGGGGGGTGAGGGGAGGGGGAGAGATTCCAGTCCTCAAGGTCCACCAACGGGTCAGGTTTTCAGGATATCCCTGCTTCAGCAGAGGTGGTTCAACCAGTCCCTGCTTAAGCACACGTGGCCCAGAGGTTCAAGATTGTGCCACCTGTGCTGAAGCAGGAATATCCTTAAAACCAGACCTGTTGGTGGTTCTTGAGGACTGGAGTTGCCCGCCCCTGAACTAAGCCCAAGTGTGTGTCCGTTTACTGGAATCAATTGGAAGCCACCAGTTCACGCTGGCCAGAGAAACGCGCCTCGCGCTCTGGGGTCACACCTGTTATGGTTTGTGACATCTCTGTTTCCCTGACACCTTCCTGCTGTTTGCAGAGCAGCCCCCGGCCACCATTCCACCTCCTCAGCTCTTTCCGACTCCCCCGTTGTATTCTGCGGAGTAGAATCAGCTGTCGGGATGTATGTCCGGTAACCTGTGAAGGGCCGGCGCTCCGGCAGCACCAGAAAACCGGCCACCGGCATTAGCGGTCACGTGATCACTTCAACCTCGATCACATGACCGCCACTGCCCCCCTCCCCGCTGATGAAAATGGAAAGAAGTGCAGCCGTGTAGCGGACCAGCCGCTGGGAAATCAACGTTTAATTCACCCTTTTAGGCCCTCAGGGCCGTGGAGTCAAAAGGGTGACGTCACAAATGCAAACTCATTCCGTTCAACTCGGTCTGTCACATGTATAGTGGTGCAGTAATAAAGGTACCGGACTATCACACCCAGTATTACACACCCTCATTTCTCACTATACACCTGCCCGACTCTTGCGTTCTGCGCAAGGATGTCTACTCTCTACCCCTTCTGTGTCTAAAGCCCTCTCCCGCCTTAAACCTTTCTCACTGACTGCCCCACACCTCTGGAATGCCCTTCCCCTCAATTCCCGACTAGCACCCTCTCTCTCCACATTTAAGACCCACCTTAAAACTCACCTCTGTAACGAAGCATATGAGTGGCTCCGTGGCTGATACTATACACCTCTTAGACCTCGTTTATAGTGGCGGCGCGCATGCGTGCGACGCCGCCAAAACAAATTCATGTTGTGCATTGAGCGCACACATGGTGCACACGACCGACGTGTCCAAGTGCGCACATTTTTCACAGACTTTTGAGGACAAACCGCGCACATGACATCACGACCACGCCTCCGCCACGCCTCCAGTGTAGGTTTCCTGCGCGCACTGACGTCACCCCTATAAACGAGGACTTACATCGACATTAGCCCCTTGCAGACCCACTTACCAGAATGCCTTCCTACTGTCTCTGTACGTTCTTCCTACCAACCAATTAGATTGTAAGGTCTTCGCGGCAGGGACTCCTTTTTCCTAATGTTACTTCTATGTCTGAAGCACTTCTCCCCTTTACGTGTTATATTATTATGTCACGTCTTTTACTGCTGTGAAGCGCTGTGTACATAGATGGCGCTATATACGTACATATACACACACACAGGGCACGTCACGTTGTCCCTTTCACTAATGCACCAAAACTTAGATTGTGAGCAGTGACTGCCTGTGTGGGATATTCCGTGTGGTATTCCCACTGCCCGTGTGGGATATTCCCGTGTGGTATTCCCACTGCCCGTGTGGGATATTCCCGTGTGGTATTCCCACTGCCCGTGTGGGATATTCCTGTGTGGTATTCCCACTGCCTATGTGGGATATTCTCGTGTGGTATTCCCACTGCCTATGTGGGATATTCTCGTGTGGTATTCCCACTGCCTATGTGGGATATTCT
This sequence comes from Ascaphus truei, assembly GCF_040206685.1. NCBI lineage: Eukaryota > Metazoa > Chordata > Amphibia > Anura > Ascaphidae > Ascaphus > Ascaphus truei. The sequence continues at coordinate 41,500,732 of NC_134493.1, forward strand.
CGTGTGGTATTCCCACTGCCTGCGTGGGATATTCCCGTGTGGGATATTCCCGTGTGGTATTCCCACTGCCTGTGTGGGATATTCCCGTGTGGTATTCCCACTGCCCGTGTGGGATATTCCCGTGTGGTATTCCCACTGCCCGTGTGGGATATTCCCGTGTGGTATTCCCACTGCCCGTGTGGGATATTCCCGTGTGGTATTTCCACTGCCCGTGTGGGATATTCCTGTGTGGTATTCCCACTGCCCGTGTGGGATATTCCCGTGTGGGATATTTCCGTGTGTTATTCCCACTGCCCGTGTGGGATATTCCCGTGTGGTATCCCCACTGCCCGTGTGGGATATTCCTGTGTGGGATATTCCTATGTGGGATATTCCCATGTGGGATATTCCCGTGTGGTATTCCCACTGCCCGTGTGGGATATTCCCGTGTGGTATTCCCACTGCCCGTGTGGAATATTCCTGTGTGGTATTCCCACTGCCTGTGTGGGATATTCCCGTGTGGTATTCCCACTGCCCATGTGGGATATTCCCGTGTGGGATATTCCTGTGTGGTATTCCCACTGCCCGTGTGGGCTATTCCCGTCTGGTTTTCCCACTGCCTGTGTTGGATATTCCCGGGTGGTATTCCCACTGCCCGTGTGGGATATTCCTGTGTGGGATATTCCTGTGTGGTATTCCCACTGCCCGTGTGGGATATTCCCGTGTGGTATTCCCACTGCCTATGTGGGATATTCTCGTGTGGTATTCCCACTGCCTGTGTGGGATATTCCCGTGTGGTATTCCCACTGCCCGTGTGGGATATTCCCATGTGGTATTCCCACTGCCTGCGTGGGATATTCCCGTGTGGGATATTCCCGTGTGGTATTCCCACTGCCCGTGTGGGATATTCCCGTGTGGTATTCCCACTGCCTGTGTGGGATATTCCCGTGTGGTATTCCCACTGCCCATGTGGGATATTCCCGTGTGGTATTCCCACTGCCCGTGTGGGATATTCCCGTGTGGTATTCCCACTACCCGTGTGGGATATTCCCGTGTGGTATTTCCACTGCCCGTGTGGGATATTCCTGTGTGATATTCCCACTGCCTGTGTGGGATATTCCTGTGTGGTATTCCCACTGCTCGTGTGGGCTATTCCCATATGGTATTCCCACTGCCCGTGTGGGATATTCCCGTGTGGGATATTTCCGTGTGGTATTCCCACTGCCCGTGTGGGATATTCCCGTGTGGTATCCCCACTGCCCGTGTGGAATATTCCCGTGTGGGATATTCCTGTGTGGTATTCCCACTGCCCGTGTGGGATATTCCCATGTGGGATATTCCCGTGTGGTATTCCCACTGCCCGTGTGGGATATTCCCGTGTGGTATTCCCACTGCCCGTGTGGAATATTCCTGTGTGGTATTCCCACTGCCTGTGTGGGATATTCCCGTGTGGTATTCCCACTGCCCATGTGGGATATTCCCGTGTGGGATATTCCTGTGTGGTATTCCCACTGCCCGTGTGGGCTATTCCCGTCTGGTTTTCCCACTGCCTGTGTTGGATATTCCCGGGTGGTATTCCCACTGCCCGTGTGGGATATTCCTGTGTGGGATATTCCTGTGTGGTTTTCCCACTGCCCGTGTTGGATATTCCCGTGTGGTATTCCCACTGCCCGTGTGGGATATTCTCGTGTGGTATTCCCACTGCCCGTGTGGGCTATTCCCGTCTGGTTTTCCCACTGCCTGTGTTGGATATTCCCGGGTGGTATTCCCACTGCCCGTGTGGGATATTCCTGTGTGGGATATTCCTGTGTGGTATTCCCACTGCCCGTGTGGGATATTCACGTGTGGTATTCCCACTGCCCGTGTGGGATATTCCCGTGTGGTATTCAAACTGCCCGTGTGGGATATTCCCGTGTGGTATTCCCACTGCCCGTGTGGGATATTCTCGTGTGGTTTTCCCACTGCCCGTGTTGGATATTCCCGTGTGCGGATTCCGCAGCCCGCGGACAACGGATTCTTAATAACCCGCCAACGGATCGCCGAATCCGCGGATGGGATTCTACAATTCCGTCCGCAGGTTGTATCCAATGTTTTGTGATGAATCCGCGCGGATTGAAACCGCTCAAATCTGTTTGCGGATTTTATACGGCGAAACGGATTTTGGGGGTAACATCCGGGAAACGTATGTCAGCGGAGTCGCCCCTCTCTATGCCCTATCCCAGTAACACTCCCTTTTGACACAGGGCTTGGGTTCTCCGCTTACAGGGGCTGTGTGTGTTTACACTAGATGGTCAGCTCTTCTGGCAGAGGCTCGCTTATGTTTCTGTGCACTAACCGTGCTGCGCAAGACATACATGCTTCTTCGTGTTTATTTGGGCCGTGCCTCCTTCCTGCCCGCACTAATATCCCAATCACATGCAGACAGAAAGGTCACGTAGGAAGTCACACGCAGCAGGTGTTATATTAAAGCTGGTCCCCTTCCAAAAATCCCTGTCACGGGCAGACCGCTCGGGAAAGGTGACAGGGCTGATATTACCGGCTTGACTTTTGTCAATGACCTGAGCAACTGCAGCGAGATGCCACGCGCGCTCCGTATCCTGCACAAAATATTTAAAAGGCAGCATGGTTTCTGGAAGCCGGTGACGTGTGAGCAGGAGGAGGGGTGGGTCCCCAGGGGGGAGGGGGGGTCCCCCCACATTCAAACACAGATCTCATGCGGCCCTCACCTCCCTGTTCACGATTTCTACACGTGGGCTGTCTCGCCACTAAAGGCTGCTCTACTTTCTACCTGTCCGGCGATGCTGCAGGTGAGCGGGATAGGATCGGGGTGGCCAACTCCAGTCCTCAAGGGCCACCAACAGGTTAGGTTTTCAGGAAATCCCTGCTTCAGCACAGGTGGCTCAATCAGAGCCGCCTGTGCGGAAGCAGGGATATCCTGCAAACCTGACCTGTTGGTGGCCCTTGAGGACTGGAGTTGGCCACCCCTGGCTTAGTGTATAACCTTTCACAGCTGCACATACATCTACATTTTCAGTCCTAACTGGTGCACCCGTGTTTGTCCTCAATTCTCCACTATGGAGATTAGTAGTCCTGATCCCTTAGTAAAATCACACTATAAATTCCATGGAGAAGAGCAGCACAGTGCCAAACTGGGACTTCAACATGCACACACATGCACACACATGCACATGATGGACAATATTCCAGGAAGGAATTTATTTTCCCTTTATAAGATATCATTGGATAATGTCACTGGGGTTTTGTGTTTGCTTTCCTCTGCATCAGTATATACTGTAAGTACGGATATAGGATAAAGTATCTAAATTTAGCATGGGTTGAACTTGATGGACGTATGTCTTTTTTCAACCTCATCTACTATGTAACTGTAGAAAAATCCCATATTCAGCATGTCTTCACTCGCGGACGAAATCCATGTCCCTTTCCTGCTTCCGACTCAGATGTCCTCAAGCATTTGCTTGTCACCAGCCTGGCACGTCTCATCAGTGTCACTATGCTAGTGCTGTGGTCATTTAACAACGCTGCAGAGGTGACAGATCCTGTTTGAGCTGCCTTTTGGAAGCACTTACTGGGCACTTTGTCACTTTTGTTTACCCACCATAATGTATTTAAGGTGTGGCCGAAACCTCTTTCAGCTTCGTATGGCAAAGCCCGTATTACCAACCTCAGATTGATCAGACCCAAAAGGTCGAAACAGCTGTCTGTGTGTAGGGTTGCAGTCCGTGCACTTCTGTAACCCGGGCTGGAAAGCTGTGATTATAGGGGTCCCATGTTAAAATGGATAAGATGCAAAAGGTGACACTGCTTGCTCATGTGCATGTCATTACCCAGAATCCCTGGCTGCAGTGGAAGCACTGTTTGCTAAGAGATAATGGGGAAAGGCAGGGGTACAGACCTGGCTGAGACGTGTGAATGTGCGCCCATGGTATTTTTTTTATTTGCTGGCCACTTCCGGAACTTTTGGACCGGTTCTGTAGGTAATGATGCATTTATTGCCCTGGAGTGAATTATCCTACAGAGATCTTGACCTTACTGGAACCCAAAAGTATTTCCTTGAAATGATGGTCCACTGAAAAATCGGTAAAACATTTTATAAATCTCCTTAACGAGAACTCACAAAACGTTTGGGATACTTTTTTGTCTATCCAGAAAAAGTGGGAGCAGCAAAGCTTCAAATATCCATTAGTGCACGTCCTGGTTTAGCCGGGACAGTCCCGCTTTTTTCTTGCTCTGTCACGACATTTTCGGGCCCTGCCTCGGATTTTTGTCTCTCTGGCGAGCGGCAACTGCGCATACGTGAAGAGCGCTTGCCGACTGCGCATGCGTGATCGGCACTTCCTTGCTGCTCTTGCGCATGCGTGACTGGCAAGCTCCAACTGCGCATGCGTGACTGGCAAGCTCCGATTGCGCATGAGCGACTGGCAAACGTCGTTTGCGCACGCGCAGTTGGCAAGTGCCGACCGCGCATGGGCTCGAGCAGCCGGGAAGTGTCGAACGCGCATGCGTGACATTAGTCCCGGTTTTTGCCGGGGCAAATCTGGGTCACCCCAGTATTAGGTGGTACCTTTTTTTGTATCGGGACTCTTTTGAGAGTTCTCCTCTGTCCCTCAGGGCAGCAATACTGATTGGCAGAGATGCCAGGAGTTTAACACAGATGTGAAAATCAAGATAACAGTCTCAGGCAGATGAGGGGGGAAGGAATGGTACGGAGAATAGTGAATAAGCAGACAGGGCAATTCCTGGATGAACGGGACAGTGAGAAATAAGACCCTCTATCAGCAGTGTGAAAGAGTGTGAAAGAAGGGGAGGGGGGGAGGGAGGAAGGAGGGTGAATGATAAAATTAACAGAGAGGCAGGGAGAAACATTACAAACACTTCTGATTGTGTGTAAGAAACCCCATATCCGCAATAAGTCCTCTTGTTTTAGTGTCAGAGCATTATCTGTTTGAGTTCAAATGTTTTCCGTTCTTGGGTGCTTTTTAAACATTCCTTTGAGGATTTTGATTTTTAAATTATTTATGGCAGGGCTGCTCAACTTCAGTCCTTCAAGCCCCTCCCAGGTCAGGTTTTTAGGATATCCCTGCTTCAGCACAGGCGGCTTAATTCTGCCCCTGCTTCAGCACAGGTGGCTCAATCAGTCCCTGCTTCAGCACAGGTGGCTCAATCAGTCCCTGCTTCAGCACAGGTGGCTCAATCAGAGGCCACCTCTGCTGCAGCTGGATATCCTGAAAACCTAACCTTTTGGGGTGTCTTGAGGACTGGAGTTGCGCACCCCTAATTTATGGAATGATGTGATTGTGGGAAGTGGTGTAATATCCATTACACATTACAGGCGGGCCCCAGTAATGCGGCAGGTTCCGTTCTATGGTCCCACCGCAAAGCGGAAATCGCCGAAAAGCGGAACCAGCGATTTTTGGCATCTGCGCCTGCGCAGACCGGCAATTTCCCCTTCTACGCATGCGCAACCTCCGTTCTGTGCAAGCGCGACCACCGTTCTGCGCATGCGCGACCTCTGTACCCCCCGTTCTGCACATGCCCGACCTGGGCAGCCCCCGTTCTGCGCATGTGCAGACATGGCGGTCCCCTTCCCGGTACCGCTGTATGAGCGGAACGCCGTAAAGCGGGCCGCCGATAAGCGGAGCCCTACTGTATACTGCAAAGTCACTTCCCTGCGCTGGAATGCATTCTAACCCCCATTAATTTGATCACTTCCCCGGCATATTGAATGTGAGCCACACTGGCTTATTCCTTCAACTGGAATGGTGCCTACCCAGAATCCTTTGTGGCTCCAAGATGCGCCAACATTCTACCAGTCATATTACAAGAAAAGCAGATGGGGGATGTGTCAGAAATGAGCATTTTCTTTTTAATCTGATACATATTCTGAACTGTGATACAGGAGATAAAAATAAGATAAAGAGATTAGAAAGTAGGAAGAATTCAGCTATTACAAGTATGTTTGTGCCAGGACTGCATGTGAACTACATACATACTACATACATACTACATACATAGACTGATCACCCGACGTTCGGTGCTGTTTTCTGACAATGGATATGCCCCCATCATCTTCGTTAAATGAATAACCCCACTCTAAATCCAGACTTTTATTCTTTACTTTTTTACCCCTGTAGGGATCCCTGGTGTTGCTCGTGAAAAGGAAGGTGCATTATACATCCCAAATATTTGTATTATTTTGTTTTTCCTCCAGGAAATTGTTGAGGACCTGGCAGAATTCAGTTTCACACGTTGTCCTAAACTTTGATCCCGGTAAAAAATTCCATACAGTGATAACACTACAGGGATGGGGAGATGTTCCTATAATCTTCCCAATAGTACGGGTGGGAGACTGGCCTTTAAAGCAGCAAAACTTGTGAAATCTTATGGGGTTTTAAAAATAAATAAATCAGTTCTGTAGTGTTAGACAATACTGCATTAAAAACAATTATTATTCAGCTCTTAATGCCATTTTTAATGAGTTATAAAGCATCCTTTCATTTCTATAGCAGGTTTTAGCTCATCTCCCCAGACGTGCAAGATCTTTGCTACACTTTCCTGTTTGGTATAATTTGTTGCCAATGTTTCCAGCAGTTTGAGCTGCAAACTGTAACAATAGATAATGTTACCTTGGTAATATAAGGATACATAGTAGCTGCTGAGTTACACTGACTGAAGCAGCCATTATATTAGGCGCACAATCAGGATTGTTATAGATGTATAACAGGAGCACCAAACGATTGCCATCTTAGGTAAGAATGTGGAATTATACATTGTCACGTGCTTAACATCTACAAATAAGAAAGGGGTTAAAAAGGGGGGGGGGTGTAGTATTTCTACAACTTTGCATCAATGTAATCGTACAGCCAAACACACACCTGCGATTGGGAAAGGTCACCCTATATTCATACACTAAAATAATGTATGAAAATAGAATGACAAATCAAACAGCACATTATTATTCTCTCAGCTCGTTCACTTATTCGTGCAAATTGATTGCGCTTCTCTGTCCCTGAAGTGGAGAAAACAATGTTTCCCCGGACACTTTCCCCGTTCCTTTCTTTGTTTCGCTCCCAATAACCGGTACGTGTTACTTTGTATCTCGGAGTTTTACCGATTTCTAACAGTGCGTTGGAAATGTTTCAATATCATTTCAAAGATTTTTTTTTCCACCCGCAAACACTCGAATAAGTAAACATGGGAAGGATGTTGATCCAGGGATTCGTCCGATTGCCAATTCTTGGAGTCAGGAAGGAATTTATTTTCCCCCTTATGAGATATCATTGGATAATGTCACTGGAGTTTTTTGTTTGCCTTCCTCTGGATCAATAAGTAAGTATAGATATAGGATAAAGCATCAGTTGTCTAAATTTAGCATAGGTTGAACTTGATGGACGTACGTCTTTTTGAACCTCATCTACTATGTAACTATGTAACTATGAATGCTTTGGTCCAATATTTCTACTCTCCCCCTCATCCCCCCAGGCACCAATCCAAGGGGAGCGTGAGATTTGGGGCCATGTTACTAAGTGGTGCTAAGCAATTCGTGTTCTTAGCACCGCTTAGAAAACATAGTAGCTGGGGTTTAACACCTGAACAATATTCTGTTGTTTGGAAGAACCTGGTCTGTGAAGTGGGAGAATTCATTGTGTCCTTGAGTCGCTATATATTTCTGTGCCACAGGCAGCAATTAGATAGTAAGCTCTGCAGGGCAGCAGATAGCAGCGATCTGTGCAGTCAGAAGAATATATTGCTGAGCGTTGTGTAAGGCAGAAGTGAGAGGCTAAGGGCCTTGTTTTTATTACCTGGGATCCCTATTTATACGTGTTCTGGGCACCAAGAGATCACATAGGTTCTTATTCTGCTGATCTTTGGCAGAGATGGATATGAAGCTCTTGGATTACCCAGGCGGTGTGAAGTTGCGCTGGGCGGTGTGAAGTTGCGGTGTGAAGTTGCGGTGTGAAGTTGCGCTGGGCGGTGTGAAGTTGCGGTGTGAAGTTGCGCTGGGCGGTGTGAAGTTGCGCTGGGCGGTGTGAAGTTGCGGTGTGAAGTTGCGGTGTGAAGTTGCGCTGGGCGGTGTGAAGTTGCGCTGGGTGGTGTGAAGTTGCGGTGTGAAGTTGCGGTGTGAAGTTGCGCTGGGCGGTGTGAAGTTGCGCTGGGCGGTGTGAAGTTGCGGTGGGAAGTTGCGGTGTGAAGTTGCGGTGTGAAGTTGCGCTGGGCGGTGTGAAGTTGCGGTGTGAAGTTGCGCTGGGTGGTGTGAAGTTGCGGTGTGAAGTTGCGGTGTGAAGTTGCACTGGGTGGTGTGAAGTTGCGGTGTGAAGTTGCGGTGTGAAGTTGCGGTGTGAAGTTGCGGTGTGAAGTTGCGCTGGGTGGTGTGACGTTGCGGTGTGAAGTTGCGGTGTGAAGTTGCGCTGGGCGGTGTGAAGTTGCGGTGTGAAGTTGCGGTGTGAAGTTGCACTGGGTGGTGTGAAGTTGCGGTGTGAAGTTGCGGTGTGAAGTTGCGGTGTGAAGTTGCGGTGGGCGGTGTGAAGTTGCGGTGTGAAGTTGCGCTGGGCGGTGTGAAGTTGCGCTGGGTGGTGTGAAGTTGCGGTGTGAAGTTGCGGTGTGAAGTTGCGGTGTGAAGTTGCGCTGGGCGGTGTGAAGTTGCGGTGTGAAGTTGCGGTGTGAAGTTGCACTGGGTGGTGTGAAGTTGCGGTGTGAAGTTGCGGTGTGAAGTTGCGGTGGGCGGTGTGACGTTGCGGTGTGAAGTTGCGGTGTGAAGTTGCGGTGTGAAGTTGCGGTGGGCGGTGTGAAGTTGCGGTGTGAAGTTGCGCTGGGCGGTGTGAAGTTGCGGTGTGAAGTTGCGCTGGGCGGTGTGAAGTTGCGGTGTGAAGTTGCGCTGGGCGGTGTGAAGTTGCGGTGTGAAGTTGCGCTGGGCGGTGTGAAGTTGCGGTGTGAAGTTGCGGTGTGAAGTTGCGGTGTGAAGTTGCGGTGTGAAGTTGCGCTGGGCGGCGTGAAGTTGCGGTGTGAAGTTGCGCTGGGTGGTGTGAAGTTGCGGTGTGAAGTTGCGGTGTGAAGTTGCACTGGGTGGTGTGAAGTTGCGGTGTGAAGTTGCGGTGTGAAGTTGCGGTGTGAAGTTGCGCTGGGTTGTGTGACGTTGCGGTGTGAAGTTGCGGTGTGAAGTTGCGCTGGGCGGTGTGAAGTTGCGGTGTGAAGTTGCGGTGTGAAGTTGCACTGGGTGGTGTGAAGTTGCGGTGTGAAGTTGCGGTGTGAAGTTGCGGTGTGAAGTTGCGATGGGCGGTGTGAAGTTGCGGTGTGAAGTTGCGGTGGGCGGTGTGAAGTTGCGGTGTGAAGTTGCGCTGGGCGGTGTGAAGTTGCGCTGGGTGGTGTGAAGTTGCGGTGTGAAGTTGCGGTGTGAAGTTGCGGTGTGAAGTTGCGGTGTGAAGTTGCACTGGGTGGTGTGACGTTGCGGTGTGAAGTTGCGGTGTGAAGTTGCGCTGGGCGGAGTGAAGTTGCGGTGTGAAGTTGCGGTGTGAAGTTGCACTGGGTGGTGTGAAGTTGCGGTGTGAAGTTGCGGTGTGAAGTTGCGGTGGGCGGTGTGAAGTTGCGGTGTGAAGTTGCGGTGTGAAGTTGCGGTGGGCGGTGTGAAGTTGCGGTGTGAAGTTGCGCTGGGCGGTGTGAAGTTGCGCTGGGTGGTGTGAAGTTGCGGTGTGAAGTTGCGGTGTGAAGTTGCGGTGTGACGTTGCGGTGTGAAGTTGCACTGGGTGGTGTGACGTTGCGGTGTGAAGTTGCGGTGTGAAGTTGCGCTGGGCGGTGTGAAGTTGCGGTGTGAAGTTGCGGTGTGAAGTTGCACTGGGTGGTGTGAAGTTGCGGTGTGAAGTTGCGGTGTGAAGTTGCGGTGGGCGGTGTGATGTTGCGGTGTGAAGTTGCGGTGTGAAGTTGCGGTGTGAAGTTGCGGTGGGCGGTGTGAAGTTGCGGTGTGAAGTTGCGCGGGGCGGTGTGAAGTTGCGGTGTGAAGTTGCGCTGGGCGGTGTGAAGTTGCGGTGTGAAGTTGCGCTGGGCGGTGTGAAGTTGCGGTGTGAAGTTGCGCTGGGCGGTGTGAAGTTGCGGTGTGAAGTTGCGGTGTGAAGTTGCGGTGTGAAGTTGCGCTGGGCGGTGTGAAGTTGCGGTGTGAAGTTGCGCTGGGCGGTGTGAAGTTGCGGTGTGAAGTTGCGGTGTGAAGTTGCGCTGGGCGGTGTGAAGTTGCGGTGTGAAGTTGCGCTGGGCGGTGTGAAGTTGCGGTGTGAAGTTGCGGTGTGAAGTTGCGGTGTGAAGTTGCGCTGGGCGGTGTGAAGTTGCACTAGGTGGTGTGAAGTTGCGGTGTGAAGTTGCGGTGTGAAGTTGCGGTGTGAAGTTGCGCTGGGCGGTGTGAAGTTGCACTGGGTGGTGTGAAGTTGCGGTGTGAAGTTGCGGTGTGAAGTTGCGGTGTGAAGTTGCGCTGGGCGGTGTGAAGTTGCGGTGTGAAGTTGCGGTGTGAAGTTGCGGTGTGAAGTTGCGGTGTGAAGTTGCGGTGTGAAGTTGCGGTGTAAAGTTGCGGTGTGAAGTTGCGGTGTGAAGTTGCGCTGGGCGGTGTGAAGTTGCGCTGGGCGGTGGGAAGTTGCGGTGTGAAGTTGCGCTGGGCGGTGTGAAGTTGCGGTGTGAAGTTGCGGTGTGAAGTTGCGCTGGGCGGTGTGAAGTTGCGGTGTGAAGTTGCACTGGGCGGTGTGAAGTTGCGCTGGGTGGTGTGAAGTTGCGGTGTGAAGTTGCACTGGGCGGTGTGAAGTTGCGGTGTGAAGTTGCGGTGTGAAGTTGCGCTGGGCGGTGTGAAGTTGCGGTGTGAAGTTGCGCTGGGCGGTGTGAAGTTGCGGTGTGAAGTTGCGGTGTGAAGTTGCGCTGGGCGGTGTGAAGTTGCGGTGTGAAGTTGCGGTGTGAAGTTGCGGTGTGAAGTTGCGGTGTGAAGTTGCGCTGGGCGGTGTGAAGTTGCGGTGTGAAGTTGCGGTGTGAAGTTGCGGTGGGTGGTGTGAAGTTGCGGTGTGAAGTTGCGGTGTGAAGTTGCGGTGTGAAGTTGCGGTGTGAAGTTGCGGTGTGAAGTTGCGGTGTGAAGTTGCGCTGGGCGGTGTGAAGTTGCGGTGTGAAGTTGCGCTGGGCGGTGTGAAGTTGCGGTGTGAAGTTGCGCTGGGCGGTGTGAAGTTGCGGTGTGAAGTTGCGGTGTGAAGTTGCGGTGGGAAGTTGCGCTGGGCGGTGTGAAGTTGCGGTGTGAAGTTGCGCTGGGCGGTGTGAAGTTGTGGTGTGAAGTTGCGCTGGGCGGTGTGAAGTTGCGGTGTGAAGTTGCGGTGGGAAGTTGCGGTGGGAAGTTGCGCTGGGCGGTGTGAAGTTGCAGTGTGAAGTTGCGGTGTGAAGTTGCGCTGGGCGGTGTGAAGTTGCGGTGTGAAGTTGCGGTGTGAAGTTGCGGTGTGAAGTTGCGCTGGGCGGTGTGAAGTTGCGGTGGGAAGTTGCGCTGGGCGGTGTGAAGTTGCAGTGTGAAGTTGCGGTGGGAAGTTGCGCTGGGAAGTTGCGGTGGGAAGTTGCGGTGGGAAGTTGCGGTGGGAAGTTGCGGTGTGAAGTTGCGGTGTGAAGTTGCGCTGGGCGGTGTGAAGTTGCGGTGTGAAGTTGCGCTGGGCGGTGTGAAGTTGCGGTGTGAAGTTGCGGTGTGAAGTTGCGGTGGGAAGTTGCGCTGGGCGGTGTGAAGTTGCGGTGTGAAGTTGCGGTGGGAAGTTGCGCTGGGCGGTGTGAAGTTGCGGTGTGAAGTTGCGGTGTGAAGTTGCGCTGGGCGGTGTGAAGTTGCGGTGTGAAGTTGCGCTGGGCGGTGTGAAGTTGCAGTGGGAAGTTGCGGTGGGAAGTTGCGCTGGGCGGTGTGAAATTGCGGTGTGAAGTTGCGCTGGGCGGTGTGAAGTTGCGGTGTGAAGTTGCGCTGGGCGGTGTGAAGTTGCAGTGGGAAGTTGCGGTGGGAAGTTGCGCTGGGCGGTGTGAAGTTGCGGTGGGAAGTTGCGCTGGGCGGTGTGAAGTTGCGGTGTGAAGTTGCGGTGTGAAGTTGCGGTGTGAAGTTGCGGTGGGAAGTTGCGGTGGGAAGTTGCGGTGTGAAGTTGCGGTGTGAAGTTGCGGTGGGAAGTTGCGGTGGGAAGTTGCGGTGGGAAGTTGCGGTGGGAAGTTGCGGTGGGAAGTTGCGGTGTGAAGTTGCGCTGGGCGGTGTGAAGTTGCGGTGTGAAGTTGCGGTGTGAAGTTGCGCTGGGCGGTGTGAAGTTGCGGTGTGAAGTTGCGGTGGGAAGTTGCGCTGGGCGGTGTGAAGTTGCGCTGGGAAGTTGCGGTGGGAAGTTGCGCTGGGCGGTGTGAAGTTGCGGTGGGAAGTTGCGCTGGGCGGTGTGAAGTTGCAGTGTGAAGTTGCGGTGGGAAGTTGCGGTGGGAAGTTGCGGTGGGAAGTTGCGGTGGGAAGTTGCGGTGGGAAGTTGCGGTGTGAAGTTGCGGTGTGAAGTTGCGCTGGGCGGTGTGAAGTTGCGGTGTGAAGTTGCGCTGGGCGGTGTGAAGTTGCGGTGTGAAGTTGTGGTGTGAAGTTGCGGTGGGAAGTTGCGCTGGGCGGTGTGAAGTTGCGGTGTGAAGTTGCGGTGTGAAGTTGCGCTGGGCGGTGTGAAGTTGCGGTGTGAAGTTGCGCTGGGCGGTGTGAAGTTGCGGTGTGAAGTTGCGGTGGGAAGTTGCGCTGGGCGGTGTGAAGTTGCGGTGTGAAGTTGCGGTGTGAAGTTGCGCTGGGCGGTGTGAAGTTGCGGTGTGAAGTTGCGCTGGGCGGTGTGAAGTTGCAGTGGGAAGTTGCGGTGGGAAGTTGCGCTGGGCGGTGTGAAATTGCGGTGTGAAGTTGCGCTGGGCGGTGTGAAGTTGCGGTGTGAAGTTGCGCTGGGCGGTGTGAAGTTGCAGTGGGAAGTTGCGGTGGGAAGTTGCGCTGGGCGGTGTGAAGTTGCGGTGGGAAGTTGCGCTGGGCGGTGTGAAGTTGCGGTGTGAAGTTGCGGTGTGAAGTTGCGGTGTGAAGTTGCGGTGGGAAGTTGCGGTGGGAAGTTGCGGTGTGAAGTTGCGGTGGGAAGTTGCGGTGGGAAGTTGCGGTGGGAAGTTGCGGTGGGAAGTTGCGGTGGGAAGTTGCGGTGTGAAGTTGCGCTGGGCGGTGTGAAGTTGCGGTGTGAAGTTGCGGTGTGAAGTTGCGCTGGGCGGTGTGAAGTTGCGGTGTGAAGTTGCGGTGGGAAGTTGCGCTGGGCGGTGTGAAGTTGCGCTGGGAAGTTGCGGTGGGAAGTTGCGCTGGGCGGTGTGAAGTTGCGGTGTGAAGTTGCGGTGTGAAGTTGCGGTGGGAAGTTGCGCTGGGCGGTGTGAAGTTGCGGTGTGAAGTTGCGGTGTGAAGTTGCGCTGGGCGGTGTGAAGTTGCGGTGTGAAGTTGCGGTGTGAAGTTGCGGTGGGAAGTTGCGGTGGGAAGTTGCGCTGGGCGGTGTGAAGTTGCGGTGTGAAGTTGCGGTGGGAAGTTGCGCTGGGCGGTGTGAAGTTGCGGTGTGAAGTTGCGGTGTGAAGTTGCGCTGGGCGGTGTGAAGTTGCGCTGGGCGGTGTGAAGTTGCGGTGTGAAGTTGCGCTGGGCGGTGTGAAGTTGCGCTGGGCGGTGTGAAGTTGCGGTGTGAAGTTGCGCTGGGCGGTGTGAAGTTGCAGTGGGAAGTTGCGGTGGGAAGTTGCGGTGGGAAGTTGCGGTGTGAAGTTGCGGTGTGAAGTTGCAGTGTGAAGTTGCAGTGTGAAGTTGCGGTGGGAAGTTGCGGTGTGAAGTTGCGGTGTGAAGTTGCGGTGGGAAGTTGCGGTGGGAAGTTGCGGTGGGAAGTTGCGGTGGGAAGTTGCGGTGGGAAGTTGCGGTGGGAAGTTGCGTGGGAAGTTGCGGTGGGAAGTTGCGGTGGGAAGTTGCGGTGGGAAGTTGCGGTGTGAAGTTGCGGTGTGAAGTTGCAGTGGGAAGTTGCGGTGTGAAGTTGCGCTGTGAAGTTGCGCTGGGCGGTGTGAAGTTGCAGTGGGAAGTTGCGGTGGGAAGTTGCGGTGTGAAGTTGCGGTGTGAAGTTGCAGTGTGAAGTTGCGGTGGGAAGTTGCGGTGGGAAGTTGCGGTGGGAAGTTGCGCTGTGAAGTTGCGCTGTGAAGTTGCGCTGTGAAGTTGCGCTGTGAAGTTGCGCTGTGAAGTTGCGCTGTGAAGTTGCGCTGTGAAGTTGCTTGTAGCTTCTCAGACTAGTCATTGTGTGAGCAGTGTGACCCCCTCCCCACCTTGGGGACCCCTCTCCCCGTCTGACTGACGGAAGCTGCGTGATTAGTTGCTGGGGGTCAGAGACGCTCAGAGACCCGCGTCAGCGCAGACATTGTGTTCATCATCACAGGAGAAGGAGTGTCACAGAGTGACACAGGGATGTGTGACTCGCAGTGACACAGCTGTGCAGGGGATGTGAACAGCAAGCTCACATGCAAGAGCCACACTCCTCTGTACCACCGTGGCCACACTGTCACGTATAACCCCCTGGGAACAACCTGTGGCTCTGATACCCTCGGGTGACGTGCCACTGTATGTATATGTAGTATAAAGTATACATATATATGTTCTATATACATGTAGTTTACGAATATATGTAGTAGCTAAAGAGGTGTAGTCGGAGGGTATGTATGTATGTATGTATGTATATATAGCAAATGGAAATATTACTGTATGCTCATTTGCATGTCATAGACAGGTCTGCAACCCCGCCTTTCACCATTATCCCCCAGCACACAGCACTTCCACTGCAGCAAGGGATTCTGGGAAATGACATGCAAATGAGCACACAGTGCCACCTTTTGCTTCAAAACCATTAACATGGTTCCCTATAGTGGGTGGGTTTACTGGCTATGCATCTTAAACCTGGCTGTGCTCAAAGCTGTGACCATGCAGCAAGCTTAAGCCTATAGGGAACCATGTTAATGGTTTTGAAGCAAAAGGTGCAAATAAGCATACAGTAATATTTCCATTTGCTATATGCTTTGCAGTGGAGGGTTTTTGTCACTTTTTTACCCACCATAACTAAACACACACACACACACACACACACACACACACACACACACACACACACACACACACACACACACACACACACACACACACACACACACACACACACACACACACACACACACACACACACACTTTATTTCATTGACTTGTCCCATTGTCCCGGAGAGGTCTGTCGGGACGCACAGTTGTCCCATATTTTGGTGCCTTGTCGTGAACTGCCTGAGCTGAAAATGATTGTAATAAAAACAGTCAGAGAAACGGAGCAGATTTCTGCGTCAGTGTAATAATTACCTTTTCCGATGTCTCTTTACTAAATTAATACAATATTAAAGTTAGGGAACTGCCTGCTCATATCGTAATACCGTGACACCCGCCCCTATAGACGTTACTCAGCACGCCTCTCTCCCCGCCCCGCCAATCGCAGAGAGGAAAAGAACCAAAGACTAAAACGGTTACACCGGAGATACCGTTCAGTTCGAAGCGTTCGCAAATCATTCATCGCACATTATGACATCATACTTGTTTTCGGAGTCCCGTATTATAAAAACTTCAATGTGACTGACAGACACACACAGACACACACAGACACACAGACGCAGACACACAGATGCAGACACCGACACACAGATAGACAGACAGACAGACAGACACACACACACAGACGCAGACACACAGGCAGACACAGACACACACAGACAGACACACACAGACAGACATACACACACAGACAGACACAGACAGACACACACACACAGACAGAGACACAGACAGACACACACAGGCAGATACAGACACACACAGACAGACAGACACACACAGACAGACACACACACACACACACAGACAGAGACACAGACAGACACACACAGGCAGACACAGACACTCACAGACAGACAGACACACACAGGCAGACAGACACCCACAGACAGACAGACACACACAGACAGACAGACACAGGTAGACACACACACACAGACAGACACAGGTAGAAACACAAACAGGCAGACACACACACACAGACAGACACAGGTAGACGCACACAGACACACACACAGGTTTTCCTTCTGTGACTTTCAGGTTTGAGAAGGTCATGTCATGAAGTCTAACTCAGCAGATTTCCCAGTCTTAAAGACATTTCTGTTACCTGGGTGAGATCTAAGTGTCTTCTCGTTCCAAGAGTTCCCCTTCCACTCCCTGACATGACACGAGAAGCATCGGGCAGAGTCAGGGACATTCATCCTGCCCTTGTCATAAACTTTTAACGCAGACAGAATGATGGGCCCATGGGATGAGCTGTTCGGGTGCAGCTCCATTAACCTTTTAGGTGCTGTGACCAGAACATGAAACCGGACTTGTTCAGGTAAGGGCGCTCCTCTGTAATGGGATGCCCCTTCTGCAGGGCAGATACTTAATTCTTTCTGCATACTTAAAACTGGGCTAAAATAACATTAGTAAACTAATTAAACCCTTAGTTGCTCAACACCAGTCCTCAAGACCACCCCAACAGGTCAGGTTTTCAGGATATCCCAGCTTCAGCATAGGTAGCTCAGTCTTTGACTGTGCCACTGATTGAGCCACCTGTCCTGAAGCAGAGCTATCCTAAAAACCTGACCTGTTGGGGGGCTTGAGGACTGGAGTCGAGAACCCCCTGCCTTAGTATAGTACATTTGGTGATGTTGCTGCAACATACTTGATGATGTTTGTAGACCACTATAACAGATATGTGGCCACAATTTGCTTCCTGTACAGCCCTGACCGTGTACACAGCGCTGTGCATAGAATAAGTCCCTGCCCCAAAGAGCTTGCACTCTAATGGCGGTGCTGAGGCATGAGGATATAAAGTGACTAGCCCAAGGGATTGGAATCCTGTCCAACCCGCTTCCGAGGCAGTGTTATTACCCCCAAGAGATGCCCCTTCCCTGACACACCAGGAGCCTGTTTCTGTACGAGAAACCGTTCAATCTCGCACGCGTCTCCTCCGAAGATTGGGAAGGTGCGTTTGCTGTCACCACCACTCTGGGATTTTGGCAAAGGAAGGAGGGGAACACACACACACGCCAGCTGGAGCCCCCCCCCCACCATCCCTGCGCCCCCCCGCTGTCAGAGTACTCCCAGAATACGCCAGCTTGACACTGTCCCCTGCGCGCTGACGGGAAGGAAGAGACGCTTTACCTGGGACCGTTCAACAGAACAGATCTGGGGGAAAAAAAACCCTCACCTGATGCGTCTGTGAAATCCCTGAATTAATTACCGAGCCGACTTTATCTCATAACGAGCAGATGTTATTTGTCGTTTCCATCCCACGTCAGGACCGGCCGCTCTGCGACAAGGCAACTTCTTCTTTTTTTCTTTTCTAATTTCTTTTACCTTTTTTGTTTCTGCTCTTAGGAAAGGTTGTAGCCTGCGTCACGCTCGGGGCGTTAGTAGGGCTGCTTTAGTCCACTTCAAACGCATTAAGTTTTGGAGGGGGAAATAGGAGGGGAGAATATGTGCTGCATTGTCACTTAGATTGTAAGCTCTGCGGGACAGGGACTCCTTTTCCTATTCTGACGCGCTTATTCCCATTGTGTGTTATAATATTGTGTCACGTGTGGTGTAAGACGCTATGTACCTGGATGACGCTATATAAATAAAGATATACATACATACATTGTCAGGACTCTATACATTGTAACTGACAGTGGATATGTAATAAAGATTGAGTTTTTAGCTGCCTGTCTCTTTCATTAAACATTTCATGCGGAATAAATCCTGCAAAAGTTCTCGCCTCGACATTTTGCTTCAGAAAGTGGGCTTCTATTTCTCTTTGTATTTGAGGCGGGGTGACAGGCCCGTCCCTAACTATGACCCGCCCTTAACCCCCCTCCCCCTCCCACAAACAAAATAATTCCCCTGAATTAGGAGAGGTTATAGGGAGGGGTTGTATGGGGTAATAGGAGGAGATATAGGGAGAGGTTATATAGAGCAATAGGAGAAGTTGGGAGCATTTACATTAGGCAATAGGCGTGATAGGGAGGGTTTATATGGCGTAAAAAGATTTATAGGGAGGATTATATGGCATAGGAGACATTATACGGAATGGCTATTATAGGGTGGGCAATAAGTAACTGACATGCACCTTGGTCCTAATGAAAACAACAAAAGACAGAAATACCCAATGCTACATCCAATGTGACAAAATATATAGTTAAATACCTCAATGTCAGTATTCTCATGCGTAAGGGTCATTTAGTTAAACCTTTGGCCAAAGCGTTATAAGCCTGCAAGCCACACCAAGGCATGACCAGTAAGCAGATCCTAACACTATACTCTCAGTTACCTCTGCTGGAGGGAGAATGGCCACAACGGACCTGTCCTGCACAGGAACATGAAAAAACCCTACTACTTAAAAAGTGGGGAGGGGTGAGCTTAAACCCTGGGAGGAGAGGCCACCAACCTCCAAACAACTGGTGTCAGTGGAAAATTAAAATGAATAAACACACAATCCCAGCTTTAATCTTTAAAGTTGCTGGCATTGCGTGTTTATTAATGTTGGTCCTAATGAAGCCTGATTAACAGACCCCTATAGTCTGCAGCGGTGTACATCACTCACCCCACAGAGGTACAACATACGTGTGTGTGATGTCCCGACAGACTAACAGGAACTGTTTAAGGTTACGCTTCATAAAGAGGTTATTTGTATTAGTGAAGCATGCAGCCCATATTCCAAGCCAATGAGAAAATAAAAAAATGATCTTCATACCGCTCAATTTGTCTCCCACCTATTCTTCCCGCCCGGGTCCCGTATTCCAGACATTGCTTTACAGAAGGTGCAGATATGGGTACCTGGGAGGAGGACACACTGAGAGGAGAGGATGCCAGGGGACATCAGCTCCTCGCCGAACTGATTGATTCAGACACAATGAAAGCTCTGGAGATGTGAGCCGTCTTGAGAAGACCGAGCACTTCAGAGACCCGCTTCTCCTGTTCTGTCCCAGGAGACATCCAGACAGTGATGGTCAGAGAGGATCCCACTCAAAGCTCCGGGAGTAAAGCAGGTGACAGGCGGGGGAGGTATCACTCATCTGATCTGGGCTGCACGGCGCACATGAGGGATATCTAGAGAAATAACATACTTACGGGATCATTCAGAGGTCCACTATTTTTTGGTTGTTTCTCTGGAGGTCAGAGATTGGCCAGAGACTGGCTTCTATACACACAATAGTTACAAGTCAACAGGTTCTCCTGAATACCCAACAAAATGTTACTGACGCAGACCCCTGACCTTCTAGGGACCTCTGTCATGCCATGTGACATGGCATCATATGTCAATGGCCAATGTCAACGGTCAATGGTATCCATGTCCGTACGGTCAGCCTGTTCCTGCAAACTGTAGGACGTGTCCAGATTGATCTTGCTCCCGTACACACCCTTATAGTTCAGAGGAATTTCCATGCGCATATTTGTGTGGGCTCCAGGAAAAAAACATTTAGCAATTTCTTTGTTTTCACGTGAAACTCTCTAAATGGAAAAAAAATAAACACTGCAATTACTGTGGCTCAGTTCCATGTGGGCACAGAGAGGTCAAGTGACACGGGATGGAAGAGGTAAGAGAAGGAATGGGACCCTCTGCCCGTTTCTACACAGTGTAGTGAGGGGCTTCAGCGACAGCACAGGGGTTAAACAAGGGGCATCTCTCCGGCACCATGGGTAGTGCGTTTCAAGCTGCCGCAGAATGTGAGTGCTGGGGTTGGCTGTGATGTGATGGATCCTGAGTGTAAATAATGACCAGGAGATACTCAGCCTGACTCTTATTTAATAAAAACAGAAACAATTCAGTGGAAGGACGGAATAAAAACTCTGCTTCCGGAATAAATCATGTAATATTGTCCTTCTCAACCCCTGTTGTAGGCGGAGTCCCAGGTGCCGACCTCTTAGCCTGCGGCGACGGTGCAGCGGCGCACTTGGCGTGGTCGAATACATGATAGTAGGTGCACATGTCCACAATACGCGTGTGTGTGAGCGCACGCGCATGTGCGCTTTCCAATGCTCTGCGCTTGGGGAGACAGGCAAAATTGATTTCTAAGCTGTCCTAAAACTGTCAGTGCCCTATTTCAGGGGTGGCCAACTCCAGTCCTCAAGGGCCACCAACAGGCCATGTATTAGGGACATCCCTGCTTCAACACAGGTGGCTCAATCAGTTTCTGCTACAGCACAGGTGGCTCAATCTATGACAGAGTCACTGATTGAGCCATCTGTGCTGAAGCAGGGATATCCTTTAAACCTGATCTGTTGGTGGCCCTTGAGGACTGGAGTTGCCCAACCCCTGGAATATACAGTGACAGGGTGCACTGTTGGAGACCAAAAGGAGTAGCAAAACAAACAGCAATGGTTTACGCAGCTCAGAACCTTAGCAGCAATGGGCTTCTGCTTTTTGGAGAGGACAACACTGCCTGTCTCTGAAACAATCTAAGCCGCATCAATCTACCCCGCAGCGCCTTCTGTATCGGAGACACCGGGAATCTTCTGCCGCCCTGTGCCAGATTAGGCCAGTTATAGAATCTCGGCCGCGCCTGCTGCCGCCGCGTTCATTATCCGCCTTCGTTCTATTCCTCCCCGAGTTTCCATTTGATTCCATTATTTTTTTATTAGCATCCATTCTAATAATAAAACTCCCGTGTGTCCGGTGTCAGCTCTGTGGATGCATTATCAGGGCCCCCGGAGCCCGCGCTCCTCTCCTAACTTGGTTACATTTGAATTATTAACCTTAATGACAGTGTGAGCCTCGGATGCATTGGGACGGGGATGGAAAGTTAAGGCGATTTGAAAGAGAGAAATTCATTTTTTTTTGTACCATATATACGTTAGACTGGAATAGTATGGGATTTAAACAACAAACCCTGAGTCCTCGTTCCTTTTTGTATTTTTTCTTTAAACTCCCCTTTTTTCCCAGGAGGATAACCAGGGCATCCCCCGATGCTGACCCGCGCTAATTTCAGCTACTTACCCGATGATGTATATAGGTATTTGCAGGAGCTCAAATGCTTGATCCCATAGATTCATCCATATAGAGCTAACCACACAAGGGGGATATATTCAATTAGAGCGTATTTCTCAATCTTCACATGCGTTGGTTCAATAATTCCCTGGGGGTATGGGGTGAAAGTATCATAACTCCCCATCCTCCTTGGGATGGCCCATAATAAATGAGAGTACTCACTGTGTTCCCCTGTGTGTCCTCAGGCGTGCAGCCGCGTCCAGAGTCCAGAGAATGTCCAAAGTAGTTGTGTGTGGCGCACAGCAACAAAGCTTTCCAGATGAGGTTTAGTCTCCTTCCCGTGAAACATTATCCATTGTGGCTTCCTACTGGCCCACGTGATGGGGGAGACTTAAATCCAAGCATGTTTTTATATAGGATTGCAGCAGGGGGTCTCTGGAGCTGAACCCTGTTACTTTCAGCTCTGGGGACCCCCTGCTTCCGGAGAGACTTGCCTCCAAATTAGATGCCTGTGCCAGCTCTCCTCAGCTACCAGGGTTCACATAATGGCCGGTGTTCAAAACTCCCACGCCAACGAGCCAATAGGAAGCCGTGATGTCAGCAGTGCAGCTTGCTATTGGCCCATGTGACGCGGGAGCTTTAAACTTTAAAGCCCGGCTTGCTCAGCCGGAGCGGCTACCAGCACCCTACTTTGGAGGTAAGTGTCTCGGAGGTAGGGGGTTCCAGCCAAACCTGATGACGTCACGGCTTCCTATTGGCCAGCAGGGAGCGGGAGCGGGAGCTTTGAAACTCCGCCATAGAGTGAAGCCTGGTAGCCAAGCAGAGCGGCTACTGGCACCTACTACGGAGGTAAGTATTTATGGAAGCAGGGGGTCCCTTAGCTTAAATTAATGGGGTTCAGCTACGGAGACCCCCTGCTTCAATCCTGGGTACAAAAAAATAAGCTTGGATTGACGCTAGTAGGTTCTATGCCGCAACATAGGTTGGGCTTGCAGTAAATTGTACACAATGGGACACTTTCTGCGTCATTTGTGACAACGGTTTAATAATAGGATATGTTTAATGGCTTGGAAATGTAGGCCAAAGCCTTTCTGCGAAAACTACCATGAATATTTCAGGACATGGCACAGCTGCTGCTTGTGATGACGAGTTGGTCCATGGCTCAGATTGAGAGAACGCAGTCGCTGTTTCGGAGGCCGGCTGACCAGAGGTTTCGGGGTTTGTAAGACGTGAGGATGTCAGTGATGCGTGCGTCATCGGGCTGAATAAAGGCAGAAAAGGGAAAATTATATATTAAAAAAAAAACAAGATATGTATGTGTGGGCAGCCCGGGTGCCTCTGTCATTGTGTCATTGTGTCAGTGTGTTATTACGTGAAACATTGAGGTAGCTCTGAAATGGAGAAGTTTCCTTTAACAAATGGGACAGTCAAGCAAAGTACTTGATCAGGAGTGGCCAACTCCAGTCCCCAAAGGCCACCAACGAGTCAGGTTTTCAGGGTATCCCTGCTTCAGCACAGGTGGCTCGATTTGAGCCACCTGTGCTGAAGCAGGGATACCCTGAAAACCTGACCTGTTGGTGGCCCTTGGGAACTGGAGTTGGCCGCCCCTACACTAGATGTTAAACATGATCCATATTTTCTTGTGTCCGGTCTCAAATTATTCTTTGCAAACTGAATTTGTTTCTTGTGGGAATCTTAGGGGTTTAATATTTCCAAAGCAACCAGACTACTGAGTAATCTGGTCCATATCCCTGTTACTGAGTAATGTGTTACCTGGTCCATATCCCTGTTACTGAGTAATATGTTACCTGGTCCATATCCCGTTACTGAGTAATGTGTTACCTGGTCCATATCCCTGTTACTGAGTAATGTGTTACCTGGTCCATATCCCTGTTACTGAGTAATGTGTTACCTGGTCCATATCCCGTTACTGAGTAATGTGTTACCTGGTCCTTATCCCGTTACTGAGTAATGTGTTACCTGGTCCATATCCCTGTTACTGAGTAAGGTGTTACCTGGTCCATATCCCTGTTACTGAGTAATGTGTTAGCTGGTCCATATCCCTGTTACTGAGTAATGTGTTACCTGGTCCATATCCCGTTACTGAGTAATGTGTTACCTGGTCCATATCCCGATACTGAGTAATGTGTTACCTGGTCCATATCCCCATTACTGAGTAATGTGTTACCTGGTCCATATCCCCGTTACTGAGTAAGGTGTTACCTGGTCCATATCCCCATTACTGTGTAATGTGTTACCTGGTCCATATCCCTGTTACTGAGTAAGGTGTTACCTGGTCCATATCCCTGTTACTGAGTAATGTGTTACCTGGTCCATATCCCTGTTACTGAGTAATGTGTTACCTTGTCCATATCCCTGTTACTGAGTAATGTGTTACCTTGTCCATATCCCTGTTACTGAGTAATGTGTTACCTTGTCCATATCCCTGTTACTGAGTAATGTGTTACATGGCCCATATCCCCGTTACTGAGTAATGTGTTACCTGGTCCATATCCCTGTTACTGAGTAATGTGTTACCTTGTCCATATCCCTGTTACTGAGTAATGTGTTACCTTGTCCATATCCCTGTTACTGAGTAATGTGTTACCTTGTCCATATCCCTGTTACTGAGTAATGTGTTACCTGGTCCATATCCCTGTTACTGAGTAATGTGTTACCTGGTCCATATCCCTGTTACTGAGTAATGTGTTACCTGGTCCATATCCCGTTACTGAGTAATGTGTTACCTGGTCCATATCCCTGTTACTGAGTAATGTGTTACCTGGTCCATATCCTGTTACTGAGTAATGTGTTACCTGGTCCATATCCCTGTTACTGAGTAATGTGTTACCTGGTCCATATCCCTGTTACTGAGTAATGTGTTACCTGGTCCATATCCCCGTTATTGAGAAATGTGTTACCTGGTCCATATCCCTGTTACTGAGTAATGTGTTACCTGGTCCATATCCCTGTTACTGAGTAATGTGTTACCTGGTCCATATCCCTGTTACTGAGTAATGTGTTACCTGGTCCATATCCCGTTACTGAGTAATGTGTTACCTGGTCCATATCCCTGTTACTGAGTAATGTGTTACCTGGTCCATATCCTGTTACTGAGTAATGTGTTACATGGCCCATATCCCCGTTACTGAGTAATGTGTTACCTGGTCCATATCCCGCTAAAACGAATAGGAGATTCTTTTTTTTATATAAATCGGGAGCAATTATTGCTGGTCTCAGTTTTGCAGACAGGAGGCGCATAAATACCCGCTCCCCTCCCCTGCTGTTTCTGCCTGTGATATATACATTGTGCGTGTTGTAGATATGCCCTGCTCTGCACATTACACACTGCTCTGCATATTACACATTACTCTGCATATTACACATTACTCTGAATATTACACTCTGCTCTGCACATTACGCACTGCACTGCCTATTACATACTGCTCTGTACACTACACATTGCTCTGCATATTACACAGATACAGGTTGCTCCCTGTTCTGTACGGTTCACACGCCATTACTCTGATCTCCGTGGTCAGCAGAGCCGTGTCCAGCGGTGAAGGGTTCATGTCCGCTGCGTGTAACAGAGCAGCCTGTGTTTATTTGCGCTGGGTCAGTGTCAGAGGCAGCAGGTGCTGACCCCAGTGTAAATACACAGCTGAAATCCGGTGCCTGGCAGTGTTTCTGCGCAGCGTGTGCACAGGCAGGCGTTACCCATTCACTGCGGGACAGAGCTCAGCAGAGCAGGCATACTGCGGAGATGGGGTCGGCAACGCGGGTCTTATCCGGGCGTTACTGCTCCTGTGCATTGTGTCAGCTCCTCTGCAGTGTGCTCATTTGCATGTCATTTCCCAGAATCCCTTGCTGCTGTGGGAGCACTGTAAGCTAGCTGATAATGGTGAAAGGCAGGGTGGCAGGCCTGTCTATGACATGTGCATGTGCTCACAAGTGATCTTTTTAGTTGTTATATATATATGTCTTCTTAGTGTTGCCGACACTGTAGCCTGTGCTCACATTGAACCTGCTCATCCAGCGGGCTCTCCCTGCATCCTAATCTCCCTGCAAGCTGCCTCCACTCCCTGCATGTCAATGCGTACTTAAGTCATGTGCCCCCCCTATATTGGGTGGGATCAGGGTTGCCGCCTTCTGTTGAAGGCTAACCCGGAAATATTTTTTTTTTAATATTTATCTTTTTTATATATTTATTTCTCTTACCTTCGGCGGCGACGTCATCTCCCGGCATCTCCCCCTACAACTCCCATCAACATGGCTGCACGACGTCAAGTGGCTCTACCCAGCTCCCTGTGCCGGCCTGAGAGACTAAGCACTGCCAGGGCACATAACTAACCTGACGTGACCTTCTTTAGAGCCAGGTAAGGAGGGATATAGATATATAGACCGTGTAAGTGTGTGTACATGTTTATGTATATATAATATATAATGTGTGTGTTTATATATGATATATAGCATATATATATGTGCATGTATACGTTTTTATGTATCTATAATACAAAACGTGTGTATACTGTATATGTGTGGTCCTATCAGAGAGCTGTACAGTGTCCCGACGTGGGAAGGACAGTAGCAGAGGTCAAACAAGCACAGTACAGGATGTTATTATATTAGTTACATTGCAATAATGAAGATTGAAGGTAGAAGTAGGGGCTGTGAGGCACATATAGTGATAAACACCTACGGGTTCTGCCACGCCTTCTGTGAGAGATTTGTTTCGCTCTGGAACATTGTATTGAACCAGTTTCAGTTGCAGTGTGGACACAAGGGGACACACCGTATTGCTAACAGCTGCAGTGCGCAGAGCTGGGAGGGGCGAGCTTCCAGTGCCAACGCTTTGCTTTCTCAGCTGGGTGTGAGGAGCCGAGGACGGGTCACTGACAGGACACAGCTCGGGTCAGGGGTCGAGCACAACACACACGTGATCATGCTGTGTATGACACAGGTGGGATGTTAAAAATGGCATTCTCCTTTATAACCAGTGGTGCCTGACACTGTCCCTTTAATCTGGGGACAGGTGGCTCTGCAGTGTGACGCTGAGAGCTCTCCCTGGGGACCCATATTTACAAAGCGGTTCTCTGGCATTGGACATATTCTGGAACCGGAGGACGCCTTACAGTACAGTTACATGAACAGAGCTCTGCGTAGTGTAGCCCCCTCTTGGATGGCTACTGGTTTCCATAAGGGGTTAATTGCCTTAAGGGGTTAACTGGGTGGGCTCACTCAGGTTTCACCCCTCCCCTTGCTACCGTGTGATGTATAATGTCAGTGTAAGGGTATAAATAGTTCCACCCTTTGATCTAGAAGCAGGTTCTTCAGAGTTCTGACTGGGGTCCTCAATGTAAGCCCTGTATACAGTACAAGTTTGTGTCTTGTCTGCAGCTAGTTATGTCTATGTCACTGTGTATTGTTTTCCAGTTTAGTAACTTGCTCTGATCATTAGCCAGTGTCTGTTAAAGGATCAGGAAGACTATGTTTGCAGGGGAAGGAGGCATCGCTGTTCAGTCTCATAAGTTTGCCCTCACAGCAACCGGTACTCGTATTGAATCGGCCCCACCGAAATGTTCTTCTCTGTACAAGCTATTCCACCAAATCCTTATACAATGGGTAATTAAGCCAAGTACGTCCTCTGTATAGGACCGGAACCTACCAAAGGATTTTCCCCTAAGGTGATTATACTTTGCCACGTGTATTCTGTTGTGAATGTCTATGTCACTTGTTTCTGGACGGATGTTCAATAAACACTTTATTTTATAAATGTTCCTGGCGCCCATTTCTATGCTACACTTTCATCCACCCCCCCAGCCCCCCACCGAGCCATGCCCCGGCCCCCCACCGAGCCATGCCCCGGCCCCCCACCTAGCCATGCCCCGGCCCCCCACCTTGCCATGCCCCGGCCCCCAACCTAGCCATGCCCCGGCCCCCCACCTAGCCATGCCCTGGCCCCCAACCTAGCCATGCCCTGGCCCCCCACCTAGCCACGCACGGGACCCCACCTAGCCAAGCCCCGGGCCTCCATCAAGCCATGCCCCGGGCCCCCATCTAGCCACGCCCCAGGCCCTCACCTAGCCACGCACGGGACCCCACCTAGCCAAGCCCCGGGCCTCCATCAAGCCATGCCCCGGGCCCCCATCTAGCCACGCCCCAGGTCCCCACCTAGCTACACCCCGGGCCCCCCCCCTAGCCACCCCCTGGCCTCCTCACTTAACCACACCCTGGCCCCCCCCACTTAACCACACCCCGGCCCCCACTTAACCACGTTTCGGCCCCCCCTTAGCCCACAGCAGCCATATGGCTGAGAGACTGAGCATTTACTTTATGGACTAATCTGATGTGACCCCATGTACAGCCGGGGCCGGGAGTTACAGCAGTAAATACGGGCTCAGAAGCTGACCTAACCAGGGGACAGCTGCAGTGTGTGTGTGACACGTATCTTAGCACTGAATGAGTTCTTCTTTCCCACCTTCTAATAGCAAAAAAAGAACTGATTTGAGAAATCCCAAAAGAACTGAAACAGACCAGGGAGTGGTGCGGCGAAGGGAACTTTCTACCCCCTGTACCCACCCTGTGCCCACCCTGTGCCCACCCTGTGCCTCTGCAGAGTACACCCTTTTAACCCCTTCATATCGGGGGGTCCATGCCACTCTGCAATTCCACAAAGACTGAAAGGGTTAAGTCTGGGCGGGTATTACGACACCCCGTGTAAGTACGTGGCACACTCGCAGGTGTGCGTGTTCCCAGACAATGGGAAGACTTCCTTTTTGTCCCTAATTTGAGTGGCATTTTGTGCCTGTGCCGGGAGATCAGAAATAGAACATTTCCCTGCTTGATGGCACAAAAGTCTCACTCCCCGCAGGCTAATTACTAATCTCATTTCTCTGCAAACTGGCAGCTGAAGTCATTTCATCTCAATTAAAGTTCTCGTGCATTTCTCCAGCAAGATTTAGTTGGTCCTTAAAAAAAAAAAGAGAAAGGTTCTCCTGTGTGTGTAGCTGCACGCACTGCGGAGGGACGGACAGAGTGCAAGCTCTTCTGCTCAGGGATTCCACTCTGCTTATTTTAATAGGACAGTGTTGTAGCGGTAGGCGTTTAACCCCTTCAATGCCGGCAATGGGGTTAGTATAGAGACGTATTTATAACGCGTGATGCCAAAATCCAGTACGGAAGTGCGACGTCATGATGAATGATTTGCAAATGTTTCACGCTGAACGGTGCCTCCCGCTTTGGTTTTTATCCTCTCTGCGCTCGGCCGGGCGGGGAGAGACGCGCGCTGATCTAACGAGATAGCGGCAGAAGAAGAAGTAACACTTATAGGGGCGGGGGGCACGGTATTATGAGATGACTAGGGCGTCTCCTAACTTTATTATTTGATAATCTATCGGAAAAGGGAACTATTACACTCACGCAGAAATCCGTTACGTTTTTAGGACAGATTTCATTGCAGTCATTTTTATATTAAAAATATATTATATTTATATTAAAAACAAAGGAAGCGCAAAAAAGGAAAAGCGCACACTCAGTCAAATATAATGAACACTTTTATATATTGACTTAATAAAAACTCACATAATTAAAAAATAGTCCATATAGACTCAAATGTCCTCAGAGCCAAGGCACTAGTGGTGCGGGGTTCCCATTACCAAAACCCACAGGTAAATAGATGGAAAAGAGAATCCGTCCAGGGATAATGCTAGATGTTACACAGCTCACATATGGTAGAGGCCGCACCCCGTGCAAGGCTTGGGAATGACCGCAGCTGGCTGAGCTCTCGTCGTCACGTCTGCTCTCCGCTGCGTGATGGCGTCACCTCTACGCGTTTCGCGTCATATGTTCATTATATTTGACTGATTGTGTGCTTTTCCTTTTTTGCGCTTCCTTTTTTTTTTACATACATGTTCCGGTTTAACCCCGCTGATCACGGGAGAGTGGAAGCAGCAGAGGGATACCACCAGCTTTGAGTACTAAGGGCCTCATGCAGAGAGCAGCGCTATTTAAAATCTCGCCATTTTCCGGAGAAAATCGCGCAAAAAACAGCTGAAAATGGAGAGGAAGGAAAAACGCGCCATTTTTTTTTTTCTATTTGAAAATCTCGCCGCGCGGCTGGCGAGAAACTACATCTCGCCAGTCTGAAAAATATCCGAATTCAGAAAGGCGCGCTCGCCATCTAGCGGCTGTTTTTGGCGCGATTTTCTTCAATTTTCTCCGCCAACTAAAGTTGGCAAGAAGCAGGAGCTCGCCGGCTATAGGGGGAAAAAAAAATGCGCGATTTTTTTTTCTTCCCTTTCAGCTGCGCGCATCTCCTCATTTACAATTCTCCACATGCAGTAATGCTAAAATAGCGGATTTCGCCCATTTCTGCATATGGAGAATAAAACTCTCCATTAAAGCTACTTTTTATTCCCCTCTCCAATTTTAAATAGCGCTGCTCTCTGCATGAGGCCCTAAGGGACTTTATTGGGACTGTGCGCATTTTACTCTTCTCTTATTAATAACTTTGTTTTTATTGGTAGAAGGCAATAATCTCATGTTACATACGTATAACAAATCACTTATGATATGCAAAGTCATATTAAGTTCAGGCATTTCACGTCAAGGCGGTAAAATACGGGACAATGATGCGTCCCGACCGACCTTCCCAGGAGAAGTCACTGAAATAAGGAACAATTCCATATATTATATGGGATACCTGGACACCCTAATGTAATGGAGCTGCGTTGCTGTACAGAAAGTTAGTGAAATAATTGTCCTGTGCGGCGTAGAAATGAAACCCCCTGAATTTCTGTATGCAACATCAATGGGACGGCAAACTGATTTTCTGTCGGACTCACTGAATTTGGGGTCAGTCTCAATTTTTGTTTTATCTTCTTCAAACCCTCTACTTTGTTTCTCTCTTGTTGTGTCTGTCTCTCTCTCTCTTCCTCTCTCTCCTTTGTTTCTCTCTTGTTGTGTCTCTCTCTCTTCCTCTCTCTCCTTTGTTTCTCTCTTGTTGTGTCTCTCTCTCTTCCTCGCTCTCCTTTGTTTCTCTCTTGTTGTGTCTCTCTCTCTTCCTCTCTCTCTCTCTTCCTCTCTCTCCTTTGTTTCTCTCTTGTTGTGTCTGTCTCTCTCTCTTCCTCTCTCTCCTTTGTTTCTCTCTTGTTGTGTCTCTCTCTCTTCCTCTCTCTCCCTTCCTCTCTCTCCTTTGTTTCTCTCTTGTTGTGTCTGTCTCTCTCTCTTCCTCTCTCTCCTTTGTTTCTCTCTTGTTGTGTCTCTCTCTCTTCCTCTCTCTCCCTTCCTCTCTCTCCTTTGTTTCTCTCTTGTTGTGTCTGTCTCTCTCTCTTCCTCTCTCTCCTTTGTTTCTCTCTTGTTGTGTGTTTCTCTCTTCCTCTCCCTCCTTTGTTTCTCTCTTGTTGTGTCTGTCTCTCTTCCTCTCTCTCTCTCCTTTGTTTCGTCTGTCTGTCTGTCACAGATAAATGCTTATGGGGTATCCAGCTCTGGGTCCTTTTAGCTCACGGTTCCTTGACTGTTTTGGAAGAGATGCTAAAGAGACAGCCCAAGCAGAGAATTTTTTCTGTGATTGTTTTACTTATTTTTTTTAACATAGATGTGAAGCAGGAGGTCTCCACAGTTTAACCCCATTCATTTCAGCTTCGGGGACCCCCTGCTCCCGGAGATACAGACCTCCGAAGCGGGTTCCAGTAGCCGCTCCGCTCGAAGGGTTCACGTAATGGCTGTGTTTCAAAGCTCCCGCTCCCTGCGAGCCAATAAGAAGCCGTGATGTCATCCGGTGCGGCTTCCTTATTGCGCCACGTGACGCTGGAGCGTGAAACTTGCAGGAGATACCGGCAGCCCCTACGGGGAGGTCAGTATCTCTGGAAGCAGGGGGTCCCCGGAGCTGAAATTAATGGGGATCTGCTCCGGCGGCCCCCCAGCTTCAAACCTATGTTAAAAAAAAACAAATAATTTGAGGAAAATAAATCGCCCACTTGGATTGCTGCTTTCATAGTTCAGTTTGAAGCAGGATTGTCATTTACGAGGTCCCCTCTCGCCAGCGGTCGTTCACTTTATCTGATCTATGGGGGGGGGGACATTATTTTTTATGAACTTCCCTCTCTGCTTCTTCTCAGCGACCCTCCAAACGTCCCCTCAATAGCCAAAGAACCCCCCCTCTTTCCCCCCTCTCCCACCCCCCCCCCCCTGGAAAAATAATGTTTGCAAGCACACCCAGCATAATATTACAATTTATTTTATTATTGATATAATAAATGTCCATTAAAATAAAACGCCCGTAAAACAAACAAAAGTGGAAGAAATCCCTCGGCTTTCTGCAGCTGCAAGAAAGTGTGTGAAAAACACAAATTAGTGACAAGAGCGAGGACAATAATGTGTCTTTTGAAACAATGAATAAACTGGGGGAGGGGGGGAGCAGGGGAACGGGGGAGGGGGGGAACGGGGGAGTGAGCAGGGGTACGTCTGTAGAGGCCGCTTATTCCTAGAAGCGAATACAAGGCCTGGCTGGGTCAGCAGCGCTGTGCGGTCAGGCAGCTCGGACAGTGAAAGGTTAATGAACAAGTTCTGAGTTAAGAAATGCAGGAGAGAGGCTTTAACCTCTCGGTGTCCTCACTGCGCCTATCACACATTTATATCCGAGGGGAGGGGCAGCTCTAGAGGTTAAAGGCAGGAGCGGCCAACCTGTGACACACAGTATTTGTAAAGGCCCGAGTCCATCCCTGCGTCCATACCTCATCCGCCCCCACCCAGCCGGCGTCGAAGGGTGGGCCCAACTTCCGCATCCGCCCGCGGAGCCCAAGACCCCCTCCACCGTGGGTCCCCATGGGCGGACGTTTAATTAGCGAGGGGGAAGGGGATTGAGGGAGGAGTGATGGGGGGGGAGGGAGGAGTGATGGGGGGGGGAGGGAGGAGTGATGGGGGGGGAGGGAGGAGTGATGGGGGGGGAGGGAGGAGTGATGGGGGGGGAGGGAGGAGTGATGGGGGGGAGGGAGGAGTGATGAGGGGGGAGGGAGGAGTGATGGGGGGGGAGGGAGGAGTGATGGGGGGGGGGAGGGAGGAGTGATGGGGGGGGAGGGAGGAGTGATGGGGGGGAGGAAGGAGTGATGGGGGGGAGGAAGGAGTGATGGGGGGAGGGAGGAGTGATGGGGGAGGGAGGGAGGAGTGATGGGGGAGGGAGGGAGGAGTGATGGGGGGGAGGGAGGAGTGATGGGGGGGGGAGGGAGGAGTGATGGGGGGGGGAGGGAGGAGTGATGGGGGGGAGGGAGGAGTGATGGGGGGGAGGGAGGAGTGATGGGGGAGGGAGGGAGGAGTGATGGGGGGGAGTGATGAGGGGGGGTGATGGAGGGGGGAGGGAGGAGTGATGGGGGGGGAGGGAGGAGTGATGGGGGGGGAGGGAGGAGTGATGGAGGGGAGGGAGGAGTGATAGGGGGGAGGGAGGAGTGATGAGGGGGGGGGAGGGAGGAGTGAGGGGGGGGAAGGAGGAGTGAGGGGGGGGAAGGAGGAGTGATGGGGGGGAGGAGTGATGGGGGGAGGGGAAGTGTGTGTGTGTGTGTGTGTGTATGTGTGTTGAGGGATTGAGTGAGAGGAAGAGGGGTTGAATTGAGTGGGGGGGGGAGGGAGGAGTGATGGAGGGGAGGGAGGAGTGATGGGGGGAGGGAGGAGTGATGAGGGGGGGGGGGGGAGGAGTGAGGGGGGGGAGGGAGGAGTGATGGGGGGAGGAGTGATGGGGGGAGGGGAAGTGTGTGTGTGTGTGTGTGTGTGTGTGTGTGTGTGTGTGTGTGTGTGTGTGTGTGTGTGTGTGTGTGTGTGTGTGTGTGTGTGTGTGTGTGTGTGTGTGTGTGTGTTGAGGGATTGAGTGAGAGGAAGAGGGGTTGAATTGAGTGGGGGAGGGGGGGGGGTGCAGTAGGACCGTGGCCCACCCAAAAATGTGTGCCTGAAAAGTGGCATGCCTGAAGAAAAGGTTGGCCCTCCTGGGTTTAAAGTTTCAGAGCATATCCGGGGCGGGCACTTTTAGGGAACTCCAATAATGTGTTTAAGGTCTCCGGTATATAACTCCCTCACGACTAAAGAGGAGCAGCTTTGCCATGCACTGCAGCCCCCTCTGGCATGGAAGGGGTTACATTAGAATAAAGGTTTAGTCCGTTGAAATATTCCGTCATACTCGGGATCACTGTATATTTCAGGCAATGCAACTTCACAGAAGCATGAATGATAAAGACAGGAATAAAAAGACGCATCTGTGTACATATAGTGGTATTAAGCATACCCTTATCAGCAAAGGGACAACATGACAACAACAGTAATAATCCTTTGGTTTTTAATTACGCAAATTGGATTTATGCAAGGTGTAATAAAACATGACCCCCGTTACCCTCTCAGGGCCAGGCCCACAAAGCCACGGGCTTTAACTCTTTCACTGCCATGGGAAATGTGCTTGAGCTGAGCATGTCCCATTACCCGGGGACTGAATTCCCCCACCCCAAACTTCACTACTATTTCGAGTTATATTAAAAAAATAAACAGTTCTATCAAC
Organism: Ascaphus truei; assembly: GCF_040206685.1. Lineage (NCBI taxonomy): Eukaryota > Metazoa > Chordata > Amphibia > Anura > Ascaphidae > Ascaphus > Ascaphus truei. The sequence continues at coordinate 41,534,311 of NC_134493.1, forward strand.
CTACAGTATTAAAAAATAACCTAACTTTGTATCAGCCCTTCTGCTCTGCCGGGGGTTCAGCAATGCATTGTGCAGCATTACATTGCAAGTGCCTACAGCAGTGCAGGGGTTAAATATATATATATTATAATCCAGGGGTAGGCAACTCCAGTCCTCAGGGACCACCAACAGGTTGGGGTTTCAGGATATCCCTGCTTCAGCACAGGTGGCTCAATCAGACTGAGCCACTGATTGAGTCGCCTGTGCTGAAGCAGAGATATCGTGAAACCCTGGCCTGTTGGTGGCACATGAGGACTGACGTTACCCAGCCCTTGGTGTAATCTGAAGCAGCCTGGAACAATGAAAAGGTGCAGAAGGTAAGCAGCAGGGGAGGAATAATTCATTGTACAGAGCTGCACAATACTTATTCCACATTTGCGTGTAAACCATGTCCGTGTGAACTGATCTGTGATGGCAGATACAATAGATTTGTTAAAAAAAACCATCTTTTGTTTTGGACATCTTTTTAGATGGGAAAGGTATACAGGGATATACCAAATTAGTATACATGGGAAGGATGTTGATCCAGGGATTCATCCGATTGCCAATTCTTGGAGTCAGGAAGGAATTTATTTTTCCCCTTAATAGGGTTTTTTGTTTGCCTTCCTCTGGATCAATAAGTATAGATATAGAATAAAGTATCTGTTGTCTAAATTTAGCATAGGTTGAACTTGATGGACCTATGTCTTTATTCAACCTCATCTACTATGTAACTATGTAACTATGTAACTATGTAAGATCTGCGGGTATCATTTAAAATGAAGAAAATAACCCCTCTCCCCAGTCTTGCAGGGGCTTTAAACACCAGCACTGAGTATCTTTATACACAAATACTGACTGCATATCTTTATGCTCCAATCCTGAGAATCTTTATACACCAGTCCTGAGTATCTTTATACACCAGAACCGAGTAAGTTTACACACCAATGACAAGCATCTTTATACACCAGTACCAAGTATCTGTATACATCAGTACCAAGTATCTGTATAGACCAAAATAAGTATCTTTATACACCCATACTAAGTATCTTTTTAGATACCAGTACAGATTATTTTTATACACCAATACCGAGTATCTTTCTACAACAATGCCGAGTATCTTTATACAGCTCCTGCCTCACGCAGCAAAGCAGCAACATATTACAATTAAATGTTGGGGTTGGGAGGTGATGAGGAGTTCAGCAGCGAGGGTCTGCAGCTGGTATTATTGTGTGTGTGTGGGGGGGGTCCCAGTATTGGAAGCTATTAGAAGCGTATAGTCATACTCAGTCACGATCCTTACCTGGCTGTGTTAATTTCCAGAGCGCGACACAAACAGTAATGCTAATTAAGTCAGTAAGTTGAATCCAATGCGATTTTGTCCCCTTTATAAATAAATAAGTGGGGGGCTGGAACTACTGACATTTTTTTATTAATTTCCACCCCACTTTAATCCCTCTTACTTTCCGGGGGAGATCCGCTTGGTAAAGCTGCTATGGAAGCTAAGTGGTTCTGTTGTTTCTGAGACAATCTAAACCAGGGGTCTACAAACTCAGTCCCCAAGAGCCACCAACAGGCCAGGTTTTAAGGATATCCCTGCTTTAGCACAGGTGGCTCAATCAGTGGCTCAGTCTTCAATTGAGCCATTGATTGAGCCACCTGTGCTGAAGCAGGGATATCCTGAAAAGCTGGCCTGTTGGGGGCTCTTGAGGACTGAGTTTGGAGACCCCTGATTCGAAACCATGGTCTCCAGAGAAAATGAACGTGCTTTTCCATTGGCCAGCAAAAGATTCCCATCGTTAGAATCTCTCGTTATAAGAATTCCTTTTATACCCCTTACATGTCAGCGGGGCCTGAAGAAGTCCTGCACTTGTGGCCCCAGTGACAAGGTCACATGCGTGTGACACGTGTGATGGATAGCACACCGATGGTTGGACTAAAGGCTGCATACGTAAGTGATGCAGAAAGCAGAAGCTCTGTCTAGGGTAGGGGTAGGCAACTTCAGTCCTCAAGGGCCACCAACAGGCCAGGTTCTCAGGATATCCCTGCATCCACACAGCTGGCTCAATCAGTCCCTGCTTCAACACAGGTGGCTCAATCAGAGGCTCAGTCAGATTGAGCCACCTGTGCTGAAGCTGGGATATCTTGAGAACCTGACCTGTTGGGGGCGGTCTTGAGGGCTGGAGTTGAGCCCCCCTGTTCTAAAGGTACAATCCCTGGAGCTGGTTAATTACATCTCCTGTATGATAGATATCACATTATAATGCAACAGATGATTAGATCAATTCTTTAAATACTTTTTATTATAGATAATAAATGATGATTTTGGAGGAACCTGCAGGGCTCCCCATCTCTTCATTCCCTGAAGTGTGAAATCCTACACCTTTCACAGGGCCAGACTAGATTATGGGGGTTGCGGATATGTGAAGGGGGGGGGGGGTGAAAATGAGAGGGAGATGATTTTATAATAAAACTTCTATAGGGTCAGATTTACTAAACGGCGCAATGTCGTAGTGCACGTTATAGCCTTCCAGATATAGGCCTCAAAAAGTAACCCGAGGGGAGCATCATTATATAAGTAAAATACACATTTAGTGACTTTGCTGGGTGAGCGTCAATGTGCGGGTGGCTAATGACCTTGAATATACAGTATATATGTATATGATTCTGAACTCGCTCACATCTCGCTGGGCTGTGTTTGCTATCAGTGGATGCTGTGACTTCATGATGCTTGGTGAATAATACTGAATACTTCATTATTTCACTGTGAGGCTCCATAAACTGTATCCAAGTATAATCTCACAATGCCTCATAATGCAGTATATCTTATTGGCTCATATTATAACACTATATCCTACAGTCAACACGATGCTGCCTGAGCCGGGCTATCGTAACCTGCAGGCATGCAGCCTCTGCAAGGATGGAACACCCGACTATGAGCAGCATATCGGTTACCATGGTTACTGTGTGAGAGACCAGCTCTGAGCATCCCAGAGGTACCACAGTGCAGGCTGAGGACACGGGGCAGCCGTCCTACAGGTGGCCAACTCCAGTCCTCAAGGGCCACCAACAGGCAGGTTTTAAGGATATCCCTGCTTCAGCACAGGGGGCTCAATCAGTGGTTCAGTCGAAGACTGGGCCACTGATTGAGCCCCCTGTGCTGAAGCTGAGACTGGTTGAGCCACCGGTGCTGAAGCTGGGATTGATTGAGCCACCTATGCTGAAGCAGGGATATCCCTAACACCGGACTGGAGTTGGCCACCCCTGGTGTAAATGCTCACACAAACACCCAAGAAAAACCTATCCCCTGTTCCCAGCTGCACAGAACAGGACAGGGTTAAAACGGTATAACAACGCCCAATAAGCAGAGCGCACGGAGGGTGGCGCGAGCCCCGGGGAGACAAGCAGCAAGCTGCGCAGAACGGATCTATTTAATGCAACGCAAAGAAGGACATTGCGGAGTATTGGAATCTCAGCAGCGGTACAAGGCCATATTATGCAATTTATTACAGATTTAGGTCCAACATGGTTGTATCTGTGACCCTCTAATGATTTAGCCTGTCACTGTGAAATCCCACACTGGTTTAGAGAAAATCTGGTGACATATATATACATATATATATATATATAGTCCACGATGCTCCAGGGTTAGAAAAAGATAAATATACATTTATTAAATCATAAGATACAAACAATAAAAAAATGAGAGCGACGTTTCAAGCCAAAAAAGCGCGAGAAAGGGCTGTTTGGCTTGAAACGTCGCTCTCATTTTTTTTATTGTTTGTATCTTATGATTTAATAAATGTATCTTTATATTTGTGGTGAGCGGCGGCGGCAGCAAAGCTTCCCGATACTTTCCCTGAAAGGGAACAGTACGGGAGGATCCGCTCGCACAAACCGCCATCGCAGCAGTGTTATGCGAGTAATTGATCTCACGTGGCGCGGCGCTGGTGTGAGACGCTCAGCGGTGTCACCAGCGGACACGGGGGCCACGGCGACCGGACGTGGCAGAAATGTCAAGCGAATGACGGCTATTTTTATCCGGACGTCGGCACCTGTGAATCAATTATTTCCCAGGGCATTGTGGGAGTAGCCAGCTGCGACTGTTGGGGGGGGAGGGAGTGGGAGGGGGAGGGAGTGGGGGGGGGGGAGGACAAAAGGAGGAGGGTGTCTGGAAGACGCAATGAAAAGTCGAAAAGTGGCTTCGAAGCTGGTGTAAGTGGTCTGATGGTAACCTAACTCCTGACTGCAGGGCAACGTGTTGCTGACCTCTCTGGCAGTAAAATGGTTACAGTAGGTTTAGATAGTATAGACAGTATGTAGTATGGTCTGCTGTGGCGTTTTCTGTAGGGTAGGGGTGGCCAACTCCAGTCCTCAAGGGCCACCAACAGGTCAGGTTCTCAGGATATCCCTGCTTCAGCACAGGTGGTGCAATCCGTGGCAATGATCCACTAATTGAGCCATCTATGCTGAAGCAGGGATATCCTGAAAACTTGACATTTTGGTGGCCCCAACTGAGCCACTGATTGAGCCACCTGTGCTTGAAGCAGGGATATCCAGAAAACCTTGGCTGTTAGTGGCCCTTGAGGACTGGAGTTGGCCACTCCTGTAGGGTTAGGGTACATCATACCCAAAGTGCCCAGGACCCAGCGATGTTACTCTATCTCAGGCCGTAGCCAACCCCCTACTCAGTAATGTGCTGCAGAGCCCTCTGGCAGGAAGAAGCCTCTCTTACTATACTGCCTTCACATCCCTGTGTACGGAGAGGAAGAAGCCCTTCATTCAGGTGCAGACCTGCATCATGGCTGCCATCTTTATTTCCCTCTCTGCCAAACAACCCTGAGTTTGTACCTTTGTTTTTTTTATATTGCGCAGAACTGTGTACACAGACAGCGTTGTGTAAGGATAAAGCAGTACTGTTTAACCCCTTCGCGGCTAGGGTGGCCTAACAAGACATTGCGCAGCAATGAGTCGCCTGTCCCTCTGGCAGTGGAAGGGTTAAAAAAAAAAAAACGGCTCCAATTGCGCTCCTCTGACTTTGGTGAATGACCCTCTGAGTCTAAACACAGAAGCAACATAGATGTTAAACTCTTCCAGTCTTTGTGCAAAATTGCAACAGAAAGTGCTCTATGGTACAGATGGGTGAAATCTTTTTGATGGATTTGGACCCGCTTTGGATTGGCCGGTTCCTTTTGGTCCACAGATCAGTCTCAAAAAGGGCGATCCGCCTTTTTTTCTTTCTTTTTCTATCACTGACAAACCACGTGGCGGGTTAATAATCCGTGGTCTGACTTCTTTTTTTTTTTTTTTGTAACATTCAAAGAACGGATTGAGGAATCCGCAGATTGAATTCTTAAAAATCCGTCCGGATTGCGTCCGATGGAGGTTTTGGATTAATCCGTCCGGATTGAAACTGGCACAATCCGGCAACGGATTTTACACCGCGGAACGGATTTTGAATGGAAAGCCCGGGAAATTCTGGGAAACGGATTGTGACACTTCCACCCATCTCTAATGTCAATATCAGGATATCGCTGTGTCTTCCTGCGTTAGCAATATTAACCTCCTGCAGGGCCAGAAGCAGCAAGAGGCGGGGACAGAAACTTGTGCGCCAGGAAACTAACAAACAGCAAATGGTTAAACATGTAAAACATTTATATGTCCAGATATCAACATATTGTTTGTAGCTGACTATAGCTCTGCAGTCCTGCTGGAAGTGAGGGGTTAAACTGTATAAGCCTGCTACATACTGGCTCTATTGCAGCCAATGTTTATCCATGTGACACTGGCCAATCAGAAATGTCCATCCCATCTGACACTGACCAATGGGAAGTGTCTATCCTATGTGGCCCTGGCCAATCAGAAATGTCTATCCCATCTAACACTGACCAATCAGAAATTTCTATTTTCTGTGTCAATGACCAATCAGAAATGACAATTACACCTTATTGCTTCTAACAGGTGCCTTAGCTCCCTGACACTTATGCACCTGCCACTCACCACTGGGTGGAGCCCGACATTGAATTTCAAACACATTTAATCTGTCCCTTTTTTTATATATATATAGTGTTTCATCTGCATGTTATAGTATAGGGGCATCGCTGGGGATCCCACGCACGAGGTGCCTTCTTACCAGCAGGGAGCTGCTACTTTCAATCTTTACTTGACATTGGATACACAATTCCCTGCACAGATCTTTCACAGACAATTTGGACTGAAATGTGCATTTTTTAGGAAATCAGATAGGTGAGAGTTGGGCACCTTCCCACTGTGACTTTATTATGCATATTAGGGGTCGTCAATAAGTATTTTCCGGTTTAAAAAAATGAAGCAAACTGCCCCTTTGCTCTTTGTTGTATTAGCCCCTACGTGGGAAATGGTATCCAAATGTTTCTTATTCTGCTCCAGTTGGACAAGCATTTTCCTGCACTCCTTGCTCTGCCCTAAATAGTCCCCAAATCTCACCCTTTAGGAGTAAAGGCACCTGGCAGTGATAACCATCGTGCTGTTTCCAGTACTGCTCTGCATGGTAACTCGGTGTCTGTGAGGAGGATGGTTGATTACAACTCTCAAGAACCAAGGGTCCAAATGAGTGAGATTTGGGGCTCCAGGGTCAGAAAATGACATTATGACTAATACTGGACATCGGTGTGTGAGACATGTAAGTCTGGTACTGTGATGCTTATTTAGCAAGGTTCCTACTGCAAAACTGGTACAGCAAACTGAGTCAGATGTGCAAAAGGAAAATTGTCACTGAACCCTCTGGGGTTATTTGATGCTGTGTCTTTGGGTAGCAGCAGAATTTGTCTGATAATTTACCCCACTTATCTAAAGATTGGATAGAGCTGATTGAAGACATGAACCTCTTTGCCTGGTATTTAGAAACTATTCCTCGTGTTGACACCCTCAGCCTCCCATCCCGATTGCATCGACTAAAACAGGGCCCTGTCCATCTGCTCTGATGATTACAAGCTTAAGGTGCTATGAATGTTTCTCATCTCTGGTATTACAGACAGGACACAAGTATAGACCTGCTGACTTCAAACTAAAACATGCAGCTCGCTGCAGCCAGAGATCAACTGTGTTTACCAAAGATGTACGAGAGCCAGTGCCGGGCAACTGGCAGATCATTTGTGTTTAGGCAAGAACACCTCAACCCATACACACTGACGTATTAATCTGTGGGGTCACAGCAGCGGCTCATTGGTACCTGTATCTCTGTTTATTAAACCAAAGTGCGCTTGGCATAGACTTAAAAGTCTGTAACTGGTCAAATGAAAATGAATTGGTGCATCAGCTGAATTAGGATCTTAGTGGGATATTTGATTAAAGAGGCAATCCAAGCAGCCAATTTTTTTTAACATAGGATTGAAGCAGGGGGGGGGGGGTCTACAGAGCTGAACCCCATTAATTTCATCTCTAGGGACCCCCTGTTTCAGGAGATACCTCCATAGGAGATGCCGGTAGACGCTCGGCTGGCAGGGATCACGTAATGGCGGAGTTTCAAAGCTCCCGTGACATCATCGGGCGCGGCTTCCTATTGGCCTGCGCGACGCGGGACACCGGCACCCCGGTTTAAACAATCATTTTAAAAAAAGGCGCATGAATAGCTCCTTTAATGATGACAAATTAATGATGTTTAAATCTAGGCTCATCATTTCTGGATGGTTCTCTTCATATACACACGGTGAGAGGATCCATCTAACGTTTTCCCATCATATTTCATTACATTTTAGATTATTCCATGAGAGTTTTGAGTATTCAGTCGGGCAGTTCCCTTCCCATCGTATATGAGGTCTGACTACTGTATCTGGCTAAAAGTTCTACATTCACCTCTTCAAAATGTGGGAATGGTGGACCCATTTTATTCCTCGAAGAAGATTTGTGCTCAACGTTTCAGGTAAAAAAAAAACATGTTTTTAAAAAAAAAAATATTTTTCGGAAAAGTTTCCTAAAGAAAACTGACCGACCTGAGCCCCCTAATAGCGTCGCTGTGTATCTGGTGCAACAAACGCTTGATTCGCGCATTTTGCCCTCAAAATTGCATTTGTTCCTTTGCAATCTTTGTGCTTCTCCTGTTATATTGAAAATACTTTCCTGCTCTTTTGCCATACAATATACTGAAACGACGCGCCAAACCGTGTGTAATAACATGCAGGATGAGATCTCAATTATCTAGAAAAAACACGTCCATTGACACTAGCGTATTATATGACCTGTTGGCCTTAGCATTCCCAGACCCTGTGATTATTGCAGAATGTTATTATTAAAAACTATATTCACTCTTAGACATTTCTATGGCACTTGCATTGTTCTGCATGTGTTAGAGAGGGTGAAGAGGAGAATTGAAACAAAAGGAAAATAAAGTAGCTATACCACGGTCATATTTCAGACTCCCTTCTATATGACTGCTGATCCAGTCCTATAGTTGCCTGAAGCCTGTCAAATTCATGTCTGCTGTCTGGGCTTATATCATCCATAACTCTGCTATCATCGTCCTCATCACGGCTCATAAAGGCCAACTCGTTCTCGTAGCAGAAAGAGTTGGTGTTGGGAATTATGAATTTGTTCTCCACCAGGTCCTTGGCACTGCAGCGGGGAGTAGATGGAACCTCGTAGGTTTTGTGGAAGTGAGAATAGTCCACTTTATACTGGTTTCTCTCCTGGAAGAGGACAGGCTCGAACCGGTGACCCCACAGGATTTCATTCGCTAAGTAGGAGCTCCGAGCCTGGGTGGTCATGGCTGTGGCTTCCACCATCCCCTCCAGTATGACCACAATCTCAAAGTCAGATGACTCTATGTCTTGTTTGCTAATCCCAAAGAGAGGACTCTCCTCATCAATCTCATGAAGAATCGTGATGGGGGAGACCAAGAAAATACGGTCCAATCCTTTATCAAACCCAACGTTTATATCTATTTGGTCGAGGGGTATATATTCACCTTCCTCAGTGATTCTAGGCTTTATGAGCTGGGCCCTCACATGAGCCTCCACTATGTGGCTTTTCCTAAGATTCCCAACTCTCCACATCAAGCTGAGCTTCCCGTCTCTCATGGCTATCACCGCAGTATGGCTGAAAAGTAAGGTCTGGGCCCTTTTTTTGGGCCGGGCCATCTTTGCCATTATAGCACCGATCATAAAGGAGTCTATAATACAGCCCACGATGGACTGAAACACCACCATAAAAACTGCTATCGGACACTCCTCAGTCACGCAACGGAAACCATAACCAATAGTCGTTTGCGTTTCAATGGAGAACAGAAAAGCGGCAATGAAGCCGTTGACTTGGACAACGCAAGGCTTAAAATCTATATCCCCTGTTGGGTTTTCTAAGTCTCCATGTACCAGAGCGATGAGCCAAAAGATAAACCCAAAGAGTAGCCACGATACCAGGAACGCCATTGAGAAAATGAGTAGCATGTACCTCCAGCGGATGTCTACGCATGTGGTGAACATGTCTGCGATGTACCGTTGGGACTTGTCGTCCATGTTGGTGAACTGAACATTACACTGTCCGTTCTTCTTCACAAACCGGTTTCTGCATTTCCTTCTCGTGTGAATTTTCCCGTTGCCAAAGCCATTGACCCCTGGCATGGTGGTCAGCCTCAGTCCCTCCTCATCAGAGGACACAATGCTGTAAGGGTTAATTCTACTTGTACTCATCCCTGGACGCATGGGAGGGGGCCAGCCCTCAGGGGGCTTTTACCAAGGGAAGGAACTCCAATATGTCACCGTTGGTAGGACTCCGTTACCAGTCGAATCTAGTGAGATGATCTGCAATAGGAAAATGAGAGATTTTAGCCTCCATATTGGTATTACATGTTGATGTCGGCATGTAAAGGAGGGGGTCACCCAGGAAACATGCCTTCCCCTCACCCCCTCCCAGCATTGATGCACCCCAAACTCTCAACCTCTTTCCTCTTCACCACACAAGCTAGTCATGGGGTGGACATGCACATGCAATATTAGCTACGAGTGTGTGCGTGTTATTCTGGAACCTCTGAGTTTAGACACACGTGGGACACATACATGTGCTCTCCGAACTCATTCCCGCTTGGGTGATGTCGCAAAAGCTTACAAACACCGGACAGATCAGCCAATGCACGATGCCTACAAACTGCAGGGACATACTGACAACATATCAATGTGTTCACAGCAGCTAAGGAGAACAATGCGTCCTGCAGATGTATTCAAGGGAAGGGGAGGCGAGAAGTGTGAAAAGCTCAGGCAGGCAAAGCTGGCATTGGGGTGCCCACACTGGCAGGAAGTGAGGCAGCACCCAGCTGCTTGCAAAGTATCAATTTAACAGTGTTTACATAGCAACAATGTAACAGCTATGTTCTGAGTACGTTCAGTGAGCATCTTCATTGCTTTAAAGGAACAGCACCAGTTATTCACCAGTCGGCCCCTGTTTATTACAAATTACTGTTACTGTGCCATCTCCGTGTCTGATTCCTAAACAAGATACAATGAGGGGGGTGAGGTGCTTCTCCCTGAATTCTGTCACACCCCTCACATGGTTACTTTTTATATGTGTTTATCCGCCTTGTGGGCAGAGGTGCCTGCAATGCTTATCTCTTATTGCAGTGTAACAAGAATGTCCCACTTCAGAGATACTCTTCCCTTAAGCGTGTGTGAGTAGCCCTACATACCTGAGCGTGTTCTGGATACCTCTCTGTGCGTGTTGCAGTCATGCACGCTGCAGAGCAGATGGATGTGTCAGAGAGGGCAAACCCCTCTCCTACCCCTAACCCCCTCTAGAAATTGAGTACAGGACAGTATGCTGAGCCCAGGTGTCTGGGACGGATTAATCCAGTGCGACCCAAAACTGGCTGACGCCTCTCATCTAATATGGACAGAGGCTCCAAGGTCAGATTCAGACAGGTCAGCGTTCTAAGTATCCCATTCCAATGATATATCCGGCCCTTGGGGAAGCTGGCATTTTATTCTGGGATGAGGTGGCACATTGCTGGCACGGGTGCAGCCAGACATTGCGTACCTTCTATATCAGGGGTGCTCAACTCCAGCCACTCAAGAGCCCCAACAGGTCAGGTTTTCAGGCTATCCCAGCTTCAGCACAGGTGGCTCAATCAGAGGCCCAGTCGAAGACTGATTAGGCCAAGTATTGAAGCAGGGACTGGTTGAGTCACCTGTGCTGGAGCTGGGACCTGTGCTGAAGCAGGGATATCCTTAAAACTTGACCTGGGGGTCTAGGGGACTGGATTTGAGTGCCCCTGTGCTATAGCATACTAGTAGCTTTGTCTATTTGGTGTTATGATTTATAGACAAAATTCTCATTGTGTAGATTACAGGTTCGTCCAACTGCAGTGGCGTTTAATACACATGTATTTCTCTGCATGCAGTAGTCAGAGTTCCCTTCTCCATGTGCTGTGAATCTGCTTCTCTACGTCAGGGAAGCTTTGAGCTTATTCATTTGAATCGAGTTTAGAGATTCTATGCTTCACAGCAGACTTTATTACCTTTCTCTGCAACTGAATAGCAGAGCTGTCCCAGGTCCTGGAATTATTTCTCATCTCTTTTTTTTGTAGCAGAATGGGATGCTGGGAGTTGTAGTTCTGCTTGTGATGTAATCAGATGAGGTTTCCCCTAGGTGAGAAGCAGGGGGTCTCCGGAGCTGAACCGCATTAATTTCAGCTCCGGGAACCCCCTGCTTCCCGAGATACTTACTTCCGTAGGGGGTGCCGGTAGCAGCTTTGCAATTTAAATGTCCCGATCACGTGGGCCAATAGGAAGCTGCAAGGGATGACATCATGGCTTCCTATTGGCCCGCGTGATGCGGGGACATTTAAACCGCCATTATGATAGCCCCAACTAGCCCAGCTGGAGCTGCTACCGGCACCCCCTATGGAGGTCAGTTTCTCGGGAAGCAGGGGGTCCCCGGAGCTCAAATTAATGTAGTTCAGCTCCGGAGACCCCTTGCTTCAAACCTATATAAATAAAATCAAAGCAGGAGTGCTGCTTTAATGATCCACATTGGCTACAAATAGGACAGGGCATTAACATATCCCACCACCGTGCCGATGTTTAAGGGGGTGTCCTGTACACATGGGGTTACAGAACATGATCGAAGTGATTAACTGTATCATGACTGAATTGACAAGTGAATCCCCCAGGTGTTTACCAGTCTTGGATGAATAATGTAACTCAATGCAATGGGACTTCCTAGAGCCAGATGAGCAGACCCCCCCCCCCCCCCCCCAGTCAGGACTGGTTTCCCTACTCTCATTCATTAGAGGAGCTTTTATCCCTAAGGAAATATACCTTGGTAGAAATTAAACCAGGACTGGCCAAGGCGCCCAGATGAATCAATTATGTGCTGCATTATTCTCCTTTACATATAACACTAATGTGGGGCGAGAAACCCTGTCCTGTTTGCAGCACCAGTCAGTGAAACCTGTAGGAGGGGAACATCTAAATAAGGGCTGGCCAACTCCAGTCTTCAAGGGCCACCAACAGGCGAGGTATTAGGGATATCCCTGCTTCAGCACAGGTGGCGCAATGACAATGACTGAGCCACTGCAGTAGGTATATCCTTAAAACCTGGCCTGTTGGTGGTCCTTGCGGACTGGAGTTGGCCAGCCTTGATGTAAATCGACGAGGGGCTTTTCTCACACTCTGCTCTCTACATTTAGTTCATTCAGATCCCGCAGATCATTGCGTCCTGGCAGCGAAGAGTCAATCAATGGAAGCAAATGATAGGAGCTCCCAATGCCTGTGGTTTGGATACCTGTGAGGGGTTGAGTATTCTACTGCTATTAATATTCACACAGCATATAGCACACTCTCTAAACAAGACGTGACCAGTGATGCATTGCTCTACAAACCTCACAATCTATGTTTTTAATACCAAAAAAATCATTTGAATATTCAGTTCTCTCTACAATTCTCCTTTAATCACTTGGCAGCAAAAAAAAAACAAAATCACTCTCAAAACTACAAGCAAATATCTCCAGTGTGATATAGATCAGGGGTGCCCAACTCCCGTCCTCAAGCCTCTCCCTCCCCCCCAACAGGTCAGGTTTTTAGGATATCCCAGCTTCAGCACACGTGGCTCAGTCAAAGACTGAGCCTCTGAGCCACCTGTGCTGAAGCAGGGGCCGATTGAGCCACTGGTGCTGAAACCGGGACCAATTGAGCCACCTGTGCTGAAGCTGGGACCGGTTTAGCTACCTGTGCTGAAGCTGGGACCGATTGAGCCACCAGTGCTGAAGCTGGGACTGATTGAGCCATCTGAACTGAAGCAGAGATATCCTGAAAACCTGACCTGTTGGGGGGGGGGGGAGGGCCTTGACGACTGGAGTTGAGCCCCCCTGCTATAGAATAAACAATGTGAGAGACACTGCAGCAAGCATAACTGGGTCTGATCAAATGTCCCATTGACACGAGGACGCTTTGCACCCGATGTATCGGTTTCATACCTCTCTCTGTTTATCTCATCTCCCTTCCTGACACATATCTATGTCATGTCTGTTTCCTGCATCTCTTTGTGCCCATTAGTGTTATCTCTGCCATACAAGCTGCCGCTCGTGTCCCTGGAGGTGTCTGTCTATCACATCCGTGCAACCTGTAGGGTCTCTGGCCCCTGTAACGATGCAGTGTCCTGCTGTAATACATTGATTTGAATGGTGTCTTTCTTTGCTGGACTCTTTATATGGTGGAGCATGACTTAGTAAACATGGCCCTTGATGTTATACCCCCTGTAAACCGGGATCTAAACATCTACACCAGTAGTGGCCAACTCCAGTCCCCAAGGGCCACCAACAGGCCAGGTTTCCAAGATATCCCTCCTTTGGCACAGATGGCTCAATCAGTCCCTGCGTCAGCACAGGGGGCTCAATCAGTGGCTCAGTTTTTGACTGAGCCACTGATTGAGCCCTCTGTGCTGAAGCAGGGATATCCTGAAAACCTGACCTGTTGGCGGCCCTTGAGGACTGGAGTTGACGACCCCCTGCTGCACACAATGTGTCCTCTCAAAGCCGCCTTGCTGCTAGAGCTCTTTCAGTGCGATGAGTCGCTGGTCCCTCTATCACTGAAAGGGTTAAAGATGTATGCTGCGTCTCACCTGTCAGCATGTCGGGGGACGTGTCAGGGATGGGAATGTGCTCACAAGGGTCCTTTTATCATTGCTGTCTGCCGTGCAGGGAGATGCACCCTACCAGGCGCCAGCAGCTCATGTACAAACATCACCGCGTAGCAGAAGCATCGAAAATAATGCACCATGCTGGAAATGGTGATATTTACTCAGCGACATTGATCTGGTATAGGGGGTGGGGGGGATTAGTGCAACAATGAAAAGTATTTTATAGTTTAATACAGGGTGGGTCATTTTGAATTGCTGAGGGGTTTGGATGCGTTCCCCTCCAGGTTTTAGCTGGGCTGCTTCATTCATCATCAGGACACTAATCGAGAGCGACATAAAACCAGGGCAGAAAGGGAAAGAGTAGGTCAAATCCGGGCAGCGCCTTTATTTGTGACCCCAGAAATAATGGGGGGGGGGGGGGGAAAGGGGGGGCGAGGATTATTATTCAGCAGAGTTTGTTCTTTTCATGCTGTTTATAGCAGTTTTTGCCAAATAGACACCGACCAAGGAACAGAAATCCTTCCCAATTAACACCCAGACAGGTGACCAGGACACCTCACTGAGCGAATGATTTGTGCGCTGTAATGGTGCGCTCAAGTGTTGCTGAACGCACAGGTTTAATTAGAAGCAATTTCACTGCATTGAACCAGTTTATGAGAAGGTGGGCTCACGTTCTGCACTCATATTCTAAATCCAACTGAAGTAGGGGGGGGGGAGCGGATCAATTGATTATGCTCGAGATCAGGGGTGGCCAACTCTAGTCCTCAAGGGCCACCAACAGGTCACTCAATCGAAGACCGAGCCACTGATTGAGCCACTTGTGCTGAAGCAGGGGTACCCTTAAAACCTGACCTGTTGGTGGCCCTTGAGGACTGGACTTGCCCACCCCTGCTATAGAGTCACTGGGGAAATGACACCCAGGTGTTGTGTGATCGTGCGATTGTGTAGTGATAACGTTCGCAGAGAGCGCCTCTGCCGCAGTGTAATGTGATAATATAGTACCCTCTCTTTAACAAAAAATAAACCATAATCAGAATTCAATATTCAATACGGTATCTCTCTGTGTCTGGCCTTTAAGTTGTCTCCTAACCCACTCCCCATGCCAGTCCTGTTACTTTCTACTTGTTGACCTGATGTTTGCATGTGATTACCTCTCCATCCTGCTAAGTAGTAAGGGTCAGGATTATACTTATTTCCCCCTCCCTCTACAGTGCTGACAGTGTGCGCATATTTTTGCAGGTGCAAGTCCCTGCCCCGTGGAGCTTACAATCTATTTTTGGTGCCAGATGCACAGGGAGATAGTGACTAGCCCACGGTCACAAGGAGCTGACACCGGGGTTTGAACCAAGCTCCCCTGATTCCAACTCTGCATCATTGTTTTCAGAGTAGCGTCTTTACTCATTGAGCCGCTCCTTCAGTGCGGATGCACATTTGGGGTATCCTCTTACCGTGTCTACATATCTGTCTGTGTAGGTGTTAGTCTGTTCTTTGTATGACTGGGACCTGTGACAGGTTGTACCTGTCTACAGCACCTCTGTGACTCCCATACAAGATAACGTCATTCAAGCCTAGCTGACAATAGGCCGATTAGTGTCACTGTGTGTGACATTCTGTAACGGCCTGTGGTAGAGGCAAATATCCAATGATCGACCTAAAACTCTTATTTCTAATGTGACATTTCAGGGGGATCAGGAAATGTCAGTATGCTCCGGAGACGTTCCCAGATAAAACTCCAACTGGTGAACGTGTCAAGGGTGTTATTCAGAATTTAGTGACATTAATCATCTTGTGTGACAAGACATCTTTGCTTCTCCTCCACTTGTATGTCTTGCTTTTATTCAGTTCTGGTCTACTAATTGTTCTTTGCGATGCAAATGTTTCTTTCATGCGGCATCCCTGCGGGATCAGCGCCCGGAGCCTTTGTCTGTTTCTATGTCTTTGTTCTTGTTCATATGCAGGGGACACCCACATACTGTCCTTAAGCTTGTCCTAAAAATACAGTGTGTACGGGGGTGTGTCCACCACAAACTTCTCAGTCACAAACTTCGCAATCCAGAAAACATGAAATAATGGTGGTAACACAGCTTGTTACACATACTCTGCTCTAACCTCTCAGGGGTTACCTAATGACTAATATTATGCTGCACACGAAAACATTGTTGTACTATGTACCCCTCAGGATGGCCTCACTTCATCCTCTGGATAAGAGGCTCTGATTAAGATTTAGCCATTTTTAAGGTTTCACAGGAAGGGAAATGGTCAAATGAATTGACCAGATGGTCCTTGTCTGCCGTTACTTTCCATGTTGGCTTCTAAACAGTTTGTTTGTGTCAGGCTGGGTTTGCTGACATTCTGCGTCCTGTACCACTCGGAGTCATCTTGGTGCTAATATGGGGAGCGGTGGCCTCTGAGACCCGAGTCCGAATGTAACAGAATGTGCTGCCAGCATGCACTGCCCCAAGAGGTCCTGCTCCCTCTGAGATCACTGAACCCAAATACTGGATGCAATCACATCCAGCACACACTGTGAGACTGTGCATCCGTCCAGACTCATTGTGACATGAAGCTAGCAGGAAGTACAGTGCACTACACAGTACAGGCACAGTCCATCTTTGTCCCAAAGTGCTGACACTCTCATGTCAGGCCCAAGTATGAGAAGATTTATACTGTAATTAAATAATTCTGACTACGAAGTCGTTGATAGTGAGACGACCTAACACTGAGTGACACTCACACAACTCATACCACTCACATCACTAAGTGATACACCACTCACATCAATGAGCGACACTCATACCTCTGGTATCACTGAGTGGCACTCGCACCTCTCATCACTGAGTGATACACTACTCACATGACTAAGTGACACAGACCTATTGTATCACTGAGTGACACTCATACTTCTCATATCACTAATCACGCACACCTCTCATAACACTGAGTGACATTCACACCTTATATTACTGAGTGAAACCCACATCTTCCATAGAGTGGCACTCACATTGGGTGAACTCACATCACTGTCAGTTAGACGTTCTCACCAAACACACTTACTCGCCCTCTCTGCTATTCCTCGTTATTGATCATTGCTTTGCGTGTGTGTCTCACTCTCTCTTCCCATCTTGTATTTACTCAGTTACCTTTATATAAAAAACAGAATACAATGATACTTAGTATCCATGTAGCCACCTCTGGGATGCAAACCCGCAGCACATTTGCCGCTGTCTTCTGCATGTAACCCCCTCATATTATCCTTAAAGTCTGACGTCTATTAACTAAGTTGCAGGCCCAAGTCCCACTCCCCATTACGACCCATACTCTCTCTTACTGAGCAGATAATTGAGACACAACACAGGAATGTAAATACCACAGGCGTATTTATAGCACAGCCCTTAATAAACACATTGGATATATATTAAATATGTATATAGATAGATATATATATATATATATAATCCACAAACGGGAGGATCATTTACCACCATGCACAGTACACTTCACATAAGTGGCTGCATGGGTGTATGCCAATGTCTCTCCCTAATACCACCCGACCCGAAACCTAGGGGCCCATGCGTGGTTGCTGGAACACTGTTTGAGCTCTTGTAGATAGTGTTATAATGTAGCAGGCCTGCATCTTCGCAAACACTTCGGTACCCATTAGGCTACGATTTATACCAGATGCCGCCGAGCGGCAGCA